>NW_027531893.1:2886196-2917363 GCF_008692635.1 Crocuta crocuta
CAGCCGCGCGCCCTCGCCGATGCTCGGCAGCAGGTACGGCTTCCTCCTGCACAGCTCCTTCTGGCGGCTGTTCAGCGGCAGGTTGGCGCAGCCCAGCTTCTCCGGGACCCCAAAGGAGGCGATGCCCAGCCACCTGTGAGACACCGCCGCCCCTGGCGTGAGCCGCTCCCCGCCGCTGCTCTGCGATCCCACAGGTTTTGCCAAATCTTGGGTCATCCGCCCTGGGGTCCCCGGCCCTGCTCCCCCCGCGTCAGCTCAGACGTCCCCGACGCTGGGCGCCCCTTCTGCCGCAACCCCCGCGCTGCCCCCGTACTCACATCCAGTTTTCCTGGGCTCCGCAGGGGAAGAGCGCGAGCAGGGCTGCCCACAGCGCGCACAGGCGGGACAGTCCCAGGAGCGCCGCTCTGTCCATGGCCCCAGCATGGAGTCCCCCAGCCGCAGCCACTGCGCGTCTGCCCTCGCTTCCCAGAGGCCCGCCAGGCCCGAGGTCAGTTCCCCAGCGCCAAGCGGTCCCTCGCCCCCTGTCTCCCTGTAGACAACATAGAAAGAAGGCCCGCGGGGGTAGGGGCTCCCAGCAGCCTTCCCCTCGCGTGCAGGGAGCCGTTGAAAGGAGGTGGAGAAAGTAGCTTGGGGCCCTGCTCCCTCCCGCGCGGAGCCGGAGGTGTGCAGAGGTGCGGGAGCGCCCCACGCTGCGATAGGTGAGAAACTTCTGTGGATGCAGCTGTCTCCATCGCCCCCGGCCTCTCCTCCCACCTCCTCCCCCCGGGCCGCGCCTGGAGCCTGATTGGCCCAGCCTCGGCCCCGCATCGCCTCGGCCCCGGACCTCGAGCTCCCATTGGCTGCGAGCGGGCTCCGCGGGGGGCGCTCAGGCCCGCTGCTCCCGGACCGCGCGTCCAGACCCGGGCGTGTCCGTGACCTTTCCTCCCGTCACAGTCATCCCAGAGCGGGTCTCTGCGGGAGGGGTATCGGTCCAACCCGAAGGCTGCGAGGGCCGCTTCTGTCTTAGCAACCCTGGGGGAAGGCGTGGGTCGCATGGGAGATGTTTGAGTTCCACCCACCCCACTCGCATTTGGATTAATTACCCTCTGGGTGGAGTGGCTGGAAAACCTCACTGCCCCCGTTTCTTTCCTCTCCTTCACCTCACAGGAGGGTAATCTTTTTGAGTCAGAGTTGGTACCAAACAAGTTGACCTTTCAACACTCCCGCTTGAGGTCTCAACGTGTCAGGAGACTTCAGATGGGTGACATGCTGTTAGGCTTGAGGTCGTCGTCATTTAAATAGACATTTATTTTTAGCCAAAGAGAAGTTTCTGGCCTCGTATCTAATCTACCGTATTTACGTGGGGTTATGTGATTTCGTTTTCCCAGTGTGTCTCCTTTCCTGCAGTCTTTGAGAGCATTGTGAGAAGACGGAGGGCGGAGACAGAATGTGCGAGAGAGCTTCTGGGGAGCACCAGAGTAGATGAAGGCTGTGTCCTTACCCTCATTGCCATTCCGTGTTGTGGCTCACGTGGAGACCTTGGACAAGGCTACACGTTGAAGACACACTTTAAAAACTTACTTATTAAATGCTTAATGTTTGCCCAGTACTGTGGGAATTTATAAATAATACTGCTTCCGTCAAGTTCACACACCGGCCCCAGAGACAAACCTAAAGCAAAAGAATTTGAGATTTCAATGAAGGAGAGGATACAGTCCAGTGAGGTACTCTATGGAGCCAAAGAGAGTTGGGAAGCCAGAGAATGTATGGTGCCTGGCAGTTTAGGGAGGTTTGTTAACCGGGGATTTTCAGGATAGAAGACCTCTGGGGGAGCCGTGAAGGCAGCTGGACGCATTCAGCTGTGGTATCCGACAGTCCTGCCTCACCTCGTTGGTGACATGAAATGTTGCTGAGAGGTGTCACCTGCTCTCCAGAGGACTTCTGAAATGGTAGGGAATTCTCAGGGGGGACATACCAGCTTAGTGGATGCCCAAATCCAAACGTACTCAGATAAAAGATTGGCTTTCCTTCGCTTTGTCCTCAAATAAAGGATTTTATTTGCCACATTTCTCCTCCATCAGCCCTGAGCAATAAAAGCTCACTGAAATTCCCATCCCATCCCATTCATGCCTTTATCCAACAAATATTTGTTGAGTGAACGCTATGTACCAGGTCCTAAAGCCACATTGTAATTTTTAGAGAGTCAAGTTGATGATAGGGTGTAGTTACTGATCCAGACATATTTTGGCTAATGGCTAGTGGCCTCTCTCAAAATCAGAGCCTTCATCCAAGCTCACTTTATTCTGTGAGCCTCTCGAGGCGGATCATGGAGCATTCTCTGTTATATCCCCGCCATTGGGTGCAGTGCGTGAAATCTTGGTTTTGAACAGAATTTATTGAGTGGATTTACATGATGAGGAACACCCTGAACACATACCTAAGTGGTCTAAATGATGAAATAAGAGAAGTGACTTCCTTTTCGGGGGGGAATGGAGGAGGAGAGAATATTAATACTTAGGGATTATTCTGTCCATACCTCTAAAGCAAAGGGAATTTATTTCCACCAGCTGATGGAGCTGAAGAAATACACCTTTCATTCAATGAACAGACAGTTGAGTGCCTTTTTTTTGTTGGCCAGGCATTGTGAACATGCATGCATGGCGAGCCTCATGAGTGCTTCTAGTATTCAACTCTTACTCTCACTCTGTCTTTTTCTTCTCTCTCTCTTTCCACACAAAACTTCAACCCTTCCAAATTGATACTCATTTTATAGATTAAAAATGAATTTGGAGCTTGCTCAAGGTCACTTAAGTAATAGAGTCAAAAATCCATTTTATTGTAGACGCCTGGTTCTTTCCATCTCAATATACTGCTGCCTAACCTAACTCACAACTTTTTTTTTTCCTGGTTAAATCCCATATCGCTGGGCCTCGGGGGCTAAAATTCTCTTTTGTGTCCCATAGTTCTTCATATCACAGTTCACAGATATTTCCATCTGAAGAGTTGGTCTATCCTCTGAAGATACGACCCATGATGGGTTGCCTTGAAGTGGCTCTCACTGAGGCAGATGCGCGTCTACACGGACATCCTGCCACTTGCCTGCTCGTGTCACTGTCTGGTTTCTGCGGGCTGGGCAGAGCAGTGGGGAGAGCAATGGGTGAGTTGGTGACTGAGGCGCCTGTCAGCCAGTTATATTCTTAGGCAATCATTTCAACATTGGGCCTCAGTTTTCTCACTTTTAAGATTATAAAAATCTCTCTTTCAGATCGGAATCTCCTACTAGTGTTCCAATAGGGCTGGAGGGAGGGAAGTGGTGTGAGTATGTATGTGTGTGTGTGTGGGGGGGGAGACTGCATTTGCTAGTGGGTTTGTAACCTTGGGAGGAGGAAGCCTTAGTTATTGACAAGGGCGTGTCTACCTGAGTGATGGCCCAGTTTCCAGGGTAACACAGGTTAGCATGTTTGGGCCCCCATCCTGCGTCTCCAGTTCTACTTTTGCTTCTGAGTTTCAATTAAAATTAATTCTTTTAATTGCAAAAATCTTTTTAAATGGTTGAATTTTAGGGGCACCTGGGTGGCTCAGTCAGTTAAGAGACTAACTTCAGCCCAGGTCATGATCTCATGGTTCCTGGGCTCAAGCCCCGTATCAGGCTCTGTGCTGACAGCTCAGAGCCTGGCACCTGCTTCAGATTCTGCATCTCCCTCTCTCTGCCCCTCCCCTGCCCCTCTTCTGTCTCTTATAAAACATAAATAAATATTAAAAAAATTTTTTTTAAATCGTTGAGCTTTAAAATACATTGTAATCTAGGGGCATTTGGATGGCTCAGTCAGTTGAATGTTTGACTCAGATTATGATTTCCCAGTTCACAAGTTCGAGCCCTGCGTCAGGCTCTGTGCTGACAACTCAGAGCCTGGAGCCTGCTTCAGATTCTGTCTCCAGCTTTCTCTGCCCTTCCTCTGCTTGTGTTCTGTCTCTCTGTCTCTAAAATAAATAAATGTTAAGAAAAAATTAAAAATATATTTAAAATTAAAAAAATAAAAATAAAATGCATTCTCATTTTATCATGCCATATAAAATTTTATTTATCTTTTTAAAAATTTTTTAGAGAGAGCACATGTGTGCATACAAGTGGGGGAGGGGCAGTGGGAGAGAGAGAGAGAGAGAGAGAGAGAAAGACTCTTAAGCAGGCACCACACCTAGCACGCAGCCCCATGCCCACTGGGAGATCATGACCTGAGCCGAAAGCAAGAGTCGGATGCTCAGCTGACTGAGCCACCCAGGTGCTCTAATACGAAAAATTTTTTTGAGGATAAAGTTACAGATATTTTATTTATTCTGGAATGTGAATGTGAGGAATTCTTTTATAATCTAATTTATATCTCTAATAGAATATGGTTCAGGTCTCCTACCATTGATGGGGATTATACTATTTAGAGAGAAAAATAAAGTGAACGATGGGTCAAATCCAAACATACACATAACTACACATTTCGGATTGTAAATTTTTTAGGCAGCAACTAGGAGCCTTGGTTCCTATTGATTGTTTACAATTTCATAATTTGGAGAAAGGACACACTATTAACGAGCCAGTAGAATATGACCTGAGGTTTCACTGTGTTATGCAAACTTTCTCAGCTTCAGGTACCCATATCTGTAAAATGTTGCAAAGATTTTATCATTCACTGTTCATAAATCCAGACTTAGACTATGTCATCTCATGATCCCAACCCAACTACCTAAAATCTGATTAACACTAACAAAAGCACCACGTGACTCCAAGTTTGCACAGGTTATTGAAGCATCTATGTGGTCTTGATTCCATAAGGAGGATGTGTATTTGAACCCATTTTCCTAGCAGAGGTAAGGACTTTTGAGCTGTATTCTGGAGGAGGATGTTTAGGAGGAGGAAAGCCAGATTTCTAGCATATTCATTCACTCAAAAGAGCTCTCTCAAGGGACTGAATCTGTCATGACCGGGGTCATCTTTGACCAGCCAGGCCAACTGAACCAGATAAGTAGCTGGCTGGCAATAAATCCCACTGCCCACTCAGGACTCTTGCAGATTATTCATTGCGGCACCGAGAGGAGCCTGTTCCTTCTGGTAGTTTTCTCTTAGTCCCTGGGAAACTCAGCAAAAAGTCTGCCTGCACAGATATGCCTTGGACTCTGCCTCTGGCAATCCATCAGAGAACGAGACTTCTAAGGGCCCTGTTGTAAGAATTTCTGCTCAGATCACAGAGACTTATGCACTGGAAACTGATACCAGAAGCACCCCAGCTGGTCCTAACTCCCATGATAGAACAGAAGAGCAGAGGTGACTTTTTACATAACTGGGTCCCCATCCATTCTATTTTAAATTCCACCTGGATGCTCCCAGTGTGGAGCAGAGCAGGGGCCTGGGAATACTGGCTCTCGGGCAGGGGGCCGAGAATGATACTCTGGATGTCCCGCTGTCCTTCAGTGGCCCGGAAAGACAGTGGGAAAGTCAGACTTGGAGCAGCAGAAGTGACGTCAGGGGCAGACCCAAGACAAAGAGGAGTTGGAAAATGGTGCTGCCTTGCTTTTTAAATTTCCGCAAGTGTGAAAGTGAAAACTTTTTGTCTCCTCGTCCTAAAAATCAAGGTTGAAGGAGAGACCCGGCTTATCTCGAGTGGCGATCTTTTTGGAAGGAGGGAATGAAAGTAAAACGCCACCACTGAGAGACCAAGATTGGTCTCTCTTGCCCGCGGGCACAGGTAGGCAGATCACACGAAACTGAAACACACGGAGGATGTGGCTTCCTCACTATCTCCTTTCAAAAACTGGTGTTTGAATTTGGTAAAACAAAACAACTAAATCGATGCATAATTACTGATTTTAATACGATATCAAGAAAATGACTTCAATTATCTGGCATTTATGTTTCTTAGGGTACTACTTTTAGGGTGCTCACTGGGCTGTCTATAATGGAAAAAACAACTTTTCTGGTTTTTTCCTTTTTACTAAAATTAAGCAACTTTACATTTTAAGGGAGAAAATTTAGAGGGAAAATTTAGAAACTTGCCCATGTCTATGTTATTCTAACTGCTAAGCCAAGCAATTACACTTGATTGTTAGGATGTAATAGATAATTGGCCAGTAAAAGACCATTTAAAAATCAGCCCATGCTGAAGTTGCTTTTGATTTTTTTTAACGTTTATTTATTTTTGAGAGACAGAGAGAGACAGAGCACAAGTGAGAGAAGGACAGAGAGAGGGAGACACAGAATCCGAAGCTCTAGGCCCTGAGATGTCAGCACAGAGCCCGACAGGGGGGCCCACAAACCGCAAGATCACGACCTGAGCCAAAGTCCAGAGCTTAACCGACTGAGCCACACAGGCTCCCCTGAAGTTGCCTTTGTATTCAGAGTTGCCATTCACATTCCACCACCGGCTACTGTCCTCACTGTGGGTGGGTTGCATGCTCAAGTGGAGTTTAAGTCTGCCCAACCGATTAACAGCATTTGGGGTTTACCTGGGTCTCTGTCTTCACACAGAGGTGAATCATATATTTTTTTTTAATTTTAAGATTTATTATTTATTTTGAGAGAGAGAGAGAGAGAGAGAGAATGAGCAGAGGAGGGGCAGAGAGAGGGAGAGAGAGAATCCCAAGCAGGCTCTGTGCTGCAGTGCAGAGTCCGACATGGGGCTCAGTCATGACCTGAGCTGAAATCAAGAGTAGGTTGTTTAACCAACTAAGCCACCCAGGCATCCCCGGGGAGAATTGTATTTAAACTTGACTTTAATGTTTTCACTTTCTTGACTGAAATCCTTCACAATTTCTTATTTGCTCCTTTTTTTAAAAGTTTATTCATTTATTTTGAGAGAGGCAGAGAGATCGTGGGGTGGGTAGGAGCAGAAAGGAGAGGGAGAGAGAGAGAGAGACAGAGAGAGAATCCCAAGCAGGCTCTGCACTGTCTGCACAGAGCTCTACTTGGGGCTCGAACTCATGAAACCGTGAGATCATGACCGGAGCCTAAATCAAAAGTCAGACGCTTAACCAACTGAGCCACCCAAGGGCACCCCTATTTATTCCTATTTAAATTTTAAACTCTTCAGTTTGACTTCTAAATCCTTCATTCAGGATTTGTCTAGAGCAGTCATTTCTGATGAAATTCGCTCAATTTCAGCACATTCACTCTTCCTAGACAGCCCCGTTTCTTTCTCCTGTCTTCCATAAGCAGGGGCTGCATTTTCCTATTTCAATTTCTTGAGAAACACTGCCTCAATGCCTAGACTTTTCTTCTCGTTCGTTTTTCTTCTCGTTTCTTCTCGTTCGTTCGTTTTGGGTTTTACCCAAACCCGCTTCCCCACCCTTTGAGTCATACCATTTCAAGAAGCCTTCCACGGTTGACCATATTAATGTCTTTCTTTGCCCAGGTCCCATGTTATCTGAGGTGCCTACCGGGAAATTTGTCATGTAATTAACTTTTGCTCTCTGATAGTTTTGGGTGCTTTAAGTGTAAGCCACCAAATAGATTGTAAATGTCTTCACATCAAAGAGCACCAGCAAATTTCTTTGCCACCCCCCGCCCCCACTGCCCACAAGTCTGAATGTGTATTAGGCATTCAGTAATGGTTGTGCGGTTGCTGTTTTAACAGACAAGGAATTTCTCATAACAGTGGAATCAATAAAGCATTAAGTTGAGAGCTGTCAGCATTGACATAATCTACTCGTTTACCACTTTTCAACTGGAAATTGGCCAAGACTCGTACCTAGTACATTGCATGAGTATTTGCCACATGATTTGCTCAAGTTCCAAGGGGACCACCAGACGGCTACGTGTAGAGTATTCACAGCTTCAGTCTCTGCTCGTGCTAAAATCGGTAAATAAACGGATACTCTTAAATCTTTCTGACAAACCTGTAGCTGGGCCATGTGCTGCTTCCAGGTACGTTCGTTGAGCCGGGCTAATAACTCAACCGCTTACTGGAGTTTCCTCCAGAGAATGCTTGTATTTGAGTAGGCAAGGGCTCCAAGCCCAGGAGATTTACGAGGGCTCAGAGACATAAACACAAACGGCATAATAGGTGTGAGGTGTGTTCCAAATGCGGCCCTCTCACCTTCTGTTAATGATTACGAAGGGAGGCATCAATACAAAAACAGCCGACTTGAGGCTCTCAAGTTCGCAATCTGATGAAGTCTTCTGGTGCCAGACCAATTTTGGGGGCTGTCACATGGCTTAGTGAAGCAGCTTCCAAAATGGGCTGAAAACCACAATATTGATATACTGGGCCACATGCCAGAACAGAGCCTGAGTCCAGCCGGCTGGGTAAAAGGTTCCAGTTGCTAATTTAGCACCAGCGCATTGTCTGGAGTCCCCGGGGCACACTCGTGAAACCAGCACCAGACAAATGCAGCGGAGCCACTTTTTAATGCTGTTGTGGGGAGAGAACTACTATTTGCCTTCTAGGTTAACTGAGCTGTGGCAGGTTTCGGCTGGAAGCTTTCCTTCAGGAACTGATTTGGCCCTCAGCATGTCTTCATCTTAGAGGAATTGCTGGCAGCCCAGGGCGGGGTTCAGTGCTGGAATCTTACCCTTCCTACGCCCCTCCCCTCCCTGCCCCAGGGGCTCTGATGAGTAAAGCACGCACAGAGAGAACTGAACCAGTTTGGGCAAAGTATCTCGGCTTTATCAAGTGTAAGGGTTCCTAGTAGAGCCAGATTATGCAAAGTGAAGCTTCCTCTTCCTCCTCCCACCGATTTGAGGACAGCGAGGCTGACAGGGCGAGGCTGATCCCGGAGGCGCCCCCAGCCCCAGGCCGGGAAGCTGGACCTGAGAGAAGGGGGTAGAATGAGGCAACGGAACGTCAGGCAAGAGCTCCTGCTACTTGAAGACGTGCAGGTCTGTGAAGAGAGAGAGTGGGACTGTCTTGCTTTTGGGGCCCCTGCTGGTGATGGGCACCTGCTGACCGACCGCTCTTTCTCCACAGGGCAATAGGGTACAGACTCCCTCACGATAGAAGAAAGAAGTGAGAATACAGACACGCTGAGGGAGGGCCTCACTTCCTTAGGCCAAGAGAGCAAGTCCATCAGTTCTGCCACCTACTAGAAAATGTAGTATTGTAAGTCTTCAAAACAGATGGGCCGGCAGATTAAGAACCTTCGCCGAAGCCAGAGGCAGGGGACCTGTGACACAAAGGCTCAGGACTGTATTCTGAGGAAAGACAAGTTCTACAGTGACACAGCGGTTGGAGAGTGACACAGTGGTTATGGGCACATCAGTGCTCAGTGTAACTCTAGCCACTTCTGCCTTTGGAAGCTGTGGGAAGACGAGAGTCGTGTCTCCTTATCAATCACTCTGGACTGCAAAGGTTCAACCCAAAGGGGCAGAAGGATGATTTCACACACAGAAAATAAGTGTCCCTAAACAATGTCCTTCTCCGCTTTTTGAACCTTAGGACACATTATTTGTTTTATTTTTCTGCTTTTGGTTTCCCATGGTAACATTAAAATGAACTCATGATCCCTCACACGTTGTCGTCTCAGGCAAGTGGCCCAGAAGCATATTGGGTGGCCTCGTCGATATAAAGTTAGAAAGGTGGTTGAGGACGAATCACAAAATTAATAACCAAGAGGCGGCTTAAGATCGGTAGGCTAAGTTGGAGAAATACATTGTAATGTGGATGTATAGAGATATTCATAAAAATGCCGAAGAAATATTTTATTTATCTAATATGCACAATTATTTGTTGATAGATTGCACAAATTGTCAGGCTAGACAAAACATGTGATGGCTGCCTGTGATTGTTTATAAAGAAATATATATGCTTTATTTTTCAGGATAATTCAAACCATTTGATAACACCTATGATGGAGGGTTATTTTTGTTAATTGCTTGCTTTAAGGTGTGTCCTGATTTAGAATTCAAACTCGAATAAAAGAAAGGAGTTGAAGGTGATAAATCTATTTCACAGCTGGGGAAATCAGAAGAACCACTTGAAAAGATTAAGGTCATGCAACATTTGTTTCTCTTCCTGGCTTAGTTTTATGTAGTAGCCCTCAGCAAGTGTTAGAATCTTTCTGTGTCTCCTTTCCTAATATTTAAATTGTCCAACTTAGTAATCTAATCAAAGGCATATAGCAGTGAATCAATGGGACTTTGCAGAAAACCTTAAATAAAATGGCCCCTCTCACTGAACTTCTCACAAAGCCATAGGCTTTTAAGAAATCATATAGATGAGGTAATTAAAGAATTGTCTAAGTCTTGCAATGGAAAACATTTTCCCACTTCCACACTGGCCATTTACCCCTCCCCAGAGGTGGTAACTTTCAGCTGAATTCTTTTGGTATTCTGCACCGATTTGTTAAATATCATACTTATACTGTTACTTCTGAATTTTCAAACTGTTAGGCATTATCTGCCCCCTTTCTGCTGTGGAAGTGGAGGATCTGCTCTGTTCACCCCTCACACCCTCCCCCTGCACATGTATACTTTGATCCCCTTTATGTCTCCAGTACGGATGTCTCAAAATTGTGGTCAGATCAGCTGTCAGTCCTTATTTTCTTCTCACACATCATGCTATTCACGCTAAGCTACATGATATGCTGTGGTTCTTTTCCTTTTCCTCACTTGTGTTTTTTCCCCATTTGTCTGGTTGCTATGTGCTTATCACAAGTCCAATGTCAGTCCTTGCCAGTTCCCAAATCTCCCCATGGGCATCAGACGTTCTTTTAATATCATTTTTATGACTCAGTGTCCCCCAGTGTTCCCTGACCTATTCCAATATGGACCAGGAGCCCCCACATCTGTTGCCCATGCCATCTGAGATCCACTTCGCCATCATGCCACTTGGGTAGAAGGAATGCAAAGTCTGCTTCATTGCCATTTCCATCTTCTAGAGGTTGCTGGCCTTCCTCGGCTCTCGTTGCCTTCCTCACATTGTTCTGACCTCGGCTCTTCTTGTCATTTCTCCTTCCCTGACTGTGACCCTCCTGCTTCCTTCTTAGGAGGACTCTAGTGATTACATTGGGACTGCTTGGATCGTCCAGGAAAATCTTCCCTTCTCAAGATCCTTCACTGGGTCACATCTGCAAAATTTCTTTTGCTATGAAGGGTAACATGTTCATAGGTTCTGGACACTAGGACATTGTAGTAGGTTGAGTGGTGGCCCTCCAAAAGATATGCCTACAACCTAACACCCAGAACCTGTGAATGGGATCTTATTTTGATTTTTCCAAAGCATATTTCTTTACAGAGCCCTTCAAATTAAGACTCTTAAATGAAATCATCCTGGATTATCTGAGTGGGCCCTAAGTCCGATGACAAGGTCCTTATTAGAGATAGAACAGGAGAAGAGACAGATTCAGAAAAGGAGAAGGTTATGCGAAGGTTGGAGACAGTGGAGCAAAGACACAAGGAATGCTGGGGGCCGCCAGAAGCTGGAAGAGGCAGGAAGCGTTCTTCCCCTCGAGCCTCTAGCAGTGCAGCCCTGTGACCTTCTTTCAGATTTCTGGACTCCACAACTGTGAGAGGATACAATTCTGTTGTAAGCCACCCTGCCTGTGGTCCTTTGTTGTGACAGCCCTGGAAAACCAGTCAGATGTGCACGTATTTGGGGGGTGACTATTGTGTTTCACATAGTATTATTAATGATATATATTTTTTTGCAATTTTCTTCCCGCTGCTTCTTCCAATTCACTTTATTCTGTTTGCTTTGCGTCTATCTGTCCTCCTAGAAGTTGCTTCAGATGTCTGGTGTTCCTTGCTTGTTGCTCATGATTATGCATGAAGTACTAAAAGCCAGTCAGAAGCTCGGAGCACATGGGTAGGACTTATGGATTTGAGTTTTACTTTAGGGTGGTCTCAATGCATTATTTTTTTGGTGAATCTTCCGGAGCAATATATTTATGTCTTGTGTCTTAGGCCAGTCACATTCCCCAGAGAAGAATATTCCGTCTCCTATTTTGATGATACTGTCGAAATGTTCTTCAATTTAGTGAGGGAGAGGACTTGAGAGGCTCAAGCAATTGCAGTCTAAATTGAGTTTCTGTTTTTGCTTTTGTCTTTGTGTTTGTTTTAGTATAGCTGGCCTTGTACTGAAAATCCAAATCAGTGCTCACATTGAAATAGCTTGATAACTTCAACAAGAGTTAAGTTTCTGCACTGGAAAAGTTGAATCAGAATAAAGGACAACTTTTATTGCTGGGAAATGTGAGAAATGCAATTAGCAAGTGAGTTACAGTGGTTAGGTTTATTCCAAAAACAAGAAAACTCATGATTCTGAAGACCCAGCTAAAAGAAAGGATTAGTCCTTTTCAAAAGGCAGTTACAAAAGTAGCACTAATCAGATTAGTTAGTACAAAATGACATTTTCCTTTTGTGCCTACAATTATCCTCTCTCTGATTAAGAGCATCTTTGTATTCCACCAGCAATGTAGTAACTTAATGGCCACGAGAACAAGCACACAGCTGGATAATTGAAAATTTTAGTTTTCAACTGGAGACTGTGACCTTTTGTTATTTGTGGCGTATCCTCCAAGAGGCACATACTGACTCTGGTTAAACTGCAGGCCATGCGTGCTGACTGATAATCATGGCACCGAATGACATCTGCCACCATTTCTTAAGGTTTCTGAACAGCCTCTTTCTTTCTCCCCTGAATTCTTCTTGCTCTCATTGCCTCACTTTCTTATTCTTCTCATGTTCTGTGACCTTCTCCTTTTCTTTCTTTCTTTTTTTCTTCTTTTCTTCTCATAACCTGATGGACAAAACTGGCTGGCTTACCTTCCCACCTGGTGTTCTAGATCTAACACAAAACAAAAGAAGTGAACAAGAAAGCTGATATTTCTGGAATCCTAACAGTTGGTGGCGTAAGTGTTTGAATCCCGTTCCCCAAGGAAACTTAGACCAGTGGTCAGCTGCTAGTATTGCACGGGAACAAACACGGCGAGATAGAACACCCTCTATTTAGGTAAATGTTATGCTTTTTATGTGCATGAAAGGAACGGAAGCATAGAAGTTTTCATAGTTTGCCTTCAAGCCACTCATCTACTTTACTTCTCTGGAGAGACAATCCAGAAACAATCGGCATATCTAGTCAACATTTAAAAATCTTTTAAAATCCTTTAAACCATAGAATTTCAGCACAAAAAATTTCAACCTTCCTGATTTTTCAAGGACCACTCATGTCTTAGAAGCTTGATGAACATATGAACCACTCATGTCTTAGAAGCTGTCATATAAATTATCTGTAATAGATTGTGCGGAGACTCTAGAAGGATAGAATCATTGTTATACCTGTGGTTGAATAACTCCTTTTCTTTCTGAAAAAAATGCACCTGCATGGAGCCATGAGAANATGTGGTTGAATAACACATGTATTATATAAAGAAAGAAACTCCTTTTCTTTCTGAAAAAAATGCACCTGCATGGAGCCATGAGAATGGATAAAACATTTAGAACCCTCAGCCCACCAGCACCCCTAAATTGATGCTGGCAGCCCTGGAGCCGTTGGCATAGCAGCAAGATTGTACTTAACATTCAACTCCTCTAAGCAATAAAGGAGAGATACCCATATTTATTTTATTTCCATCAACAGTTAAGCAGATGACTGACTGTTTTCACTTTAACAACGCTTTACATCCTTGGCAACCCTCTGAAGTGGCCTGCTTTTACATGCAGGGGGTGCTGCTTGGAAAGTGCAGGGCAATAAAGCACAATCTGTTGTTGCTCTGGGCAGCGGCGGAAACCAGCAACCAGAGGGGACAACAAACAGTGTTCAGTAGGTCTTCCAGCTGAGCTGAACTGATAAAATGTGAAACGATGGGTAACGGGAGTAACCCAGTCGAGTCACCTCTCTAGGTGAGTAATTTAGATTCCTGTAGCGATTCCAATAAGGCATTATATTCCAAGTCCATTGCCCAACTGTAGGTGATTTTGAAGTTCAGCCTGGGGAGGTGAACATGGCACCACATGGCGCTTGGACATCGTGGCTCATTGGAAACCAATGCCCCTCTGCTTCTCAGGTCCCCCTTTCTCCCAGAGGAATCTTTTCGGCAATAGGGTTCCCTTCATAATTATCCTACATCCTCTTATTTACCCAGTGCGTTGAATTTGCCAGCTGTTTGGCGAAAAATGATGTGATTAAATTCACTCATACTGCAAATGTCTAATAGCTCCAACTTTCCTAGTATATTAGCATCTTAAAAGACCCTGGAGGTTAACGTGAATGATTGCCCTAACTGAATGATTTCAAACAGAAGAACCTAGTAAAATAAAGAATTGTGGACACAGTGGGGGAGCCATCTGGTAACAAAGCAAGGAGGCCTTCTCTTCCGCTCTTAATTCCAGACTTAACTTTGTGCTAAAGTAAGAGTATCTTTCTCATGGCTTGCAGTCCTCTGTACACGCCCCAGATTCGTATTTCGAAGGCATATATTATACCACTTGCAAAATTAAGTTGCTGATGAACAGATCTGCTATCTTGCTTTAGGAAAAAATATGCAGGGAAATCTTTCAGTTAACTCACTGTTGCAAAAAAAATTACAGAATCAGGGAGTGTAAAGGATGCAAGTACCCATTTGAAATGCACCAGAAACAGATGTCTCCCTACCTAGGCTTTTGAGTGAAAATGTGATCCCTCTACCCAAAGCATTTTCAGTTCTGTAATTAAATTCAGTTGCATTGTTAATGTACTGTTGACATTAACTTGTATCTCATATACACAAGACTGGGAATACACACATGTTAACTTGAAACAGCTGTTTGCAAAATTACTACAATATGGCCAATACTTCTTTTAACCATTATGTCCCTCCATTTAAACATGATTTGCATCTGTAAGCACTTATTATATATAAAATTATAGGAAGATTTATGACATAAAAATGATGACTTTTGGTGCTACATTACTATTGCGTTTGACAATAGTACGGTAGGAAAAGAAAGTTAATAGAATGTTTTCTACAGATCAGAAGTCATGCTCCATTGATATGCATGCCTGAAGGGCCGCGCCTGTGTGGACATCCTGCCACGCACCTTAGGATCTGGTTAGCCGGCAGCCCTTGGCCATCGCCGCCCGTTCTCTCCCATCTCCTCTGTTCTTGCGATGGCAGAACCTTTGGGATAAATTATGTGGTGCTCCCTGCTTCTTTCAAAAGCCCCATTTCTGAATGGCCGATGTCTGGGAATTCCACAACCAAAAATGCCTTCGTTTGTCCTCTTTTAAAGGTTCAGTACCCTTGTGAGGGCTTGGGGTATAAGGCCTGTTGATTCATTAAACCTGGGCATGGCGTCATGACATGACCCCCTTTCCAGTTTTGCCAGGGGCAGGGCAGAGAGCATGGGTGACTGCTGAGATGAGCACTGAGTGGGGTGCTGCGAGAGGAAGTCCGGAGCACCTCAGGTCTGTGTGGACTGGAGTCTTCAGGCCCCGCTCCTGGTGTCAGCGGCTCCCACAGCATCAGGCAGCCTCTCTACAATCCAGGCAGGAGACTTCCAGATGGGGCTCCCACCTCCTCTAGCAAGCTCTCTGGGCCCCCCACCTCAGTCCTCCTCCGCAGGGCACAAAGGGAATCAACAAACAATTGGCACTTGCTACGGAGGGTTTGAGGAAGTGATAATGTGATTTTCTAACGCAATGTTTTATCAAAGCCTCTTAGACAAGTTCCATTTCGAGCCCAATTTCTATCTCCAGAAAATGTTAAAGTCTGTTAGTGCATTTATTTTTCCATGCTATAAAAATTCATTGAGCGTCTTTTCTTTTGCTCGGCAATATATTTCCAAACTGAGAATCCAACGATTAAAACACTGAGTGAAAGAAGCCAGCCGCAAAAGACTACACATTGTATAATCCTGTTTATATGAGATGTTCAGGGTAAGCAAATCTATAGAAACACAAAGCAGATCAGCAGTTGCCTAATATTGGGGGGGAGGGGGGAAGTGTAGAAAGTGATTGCTTTATTTCTCTTTGGGAGGACAAAAATGTTTGAGAATTAGATTATGGTGATGATGGCAAACCTGTGTACATTTACTAAAAACCATTGAACTGTAGACTGTAAACGAGTGAATTTTATGGTATGTAAATTGTATCTCAATAAAATAGTTAAAAATACATAATAAACAAACACAACCAACCAACCAAAAAAGTTCCTTCCTCCTATGGTTGACCTTCCAGAGGCTTCAAAATATGAAACCAAGGAAACAAAAAGGCTGGCATGAAGGTAGGTAGAGTGGCCAAGGGAGCACAAAGAAAGAACACTTTGGTGTCTGGGGAATCCGAGAAAAATCCCTAGAGGAGATCACATCTAGGCTGAGAAGAGGCAGACAGAGAAAGGAGACTGGGAGACAAGTGTTTGCCAAGCTTCTACTATCTGTTAGACACTGTATGATAGAAAGACTCAATCGTAGGCCTTGAGGGGCTAAGGCTAGTGGGGTGGAAAGAAAGAGGCGAAGATAGATGGGCACAGAGACTGTGGAAATAACAAAAAGGGGAAACCAATCCAGTCAAGCAGGTGATGGTTGAGTAAAAATTCAAACTTGGGGAAAAGCAGTGACGGTTTAACCTTATGAGCTGTGGAACTGCCACCTTGCCAAGGGCCTCCCACTGGCAGTGACTGTCACATCTTACAGGGTTCGGTTACCGCTAAGGCCTTCTGTCTTCCCTCAAGTCTGTCCTGGCCAAAGGGAAAGCCCTGTGAGATCAGAGCCATCCAAGAAAGCTCCGAGGCAGGGAGGTGGACAAGTGCATGACAGGAATCCCTACCAAGAGTAAGTCCCACAAGAGAGCTCTACTGACCCATTTGTTTTCAGCAGGGCCCAGAGCTAGCTGCCCAGTCCTTCCTGCACATTCTTCTTATCGATTTAGTAGCTGGAATCCTCATGACTCTGCAGTTGAAGATTTCCTAGCATCTTCCCAGTCTGATGATTTCTGGCAGTTTGGTCACTTGTCACCTCCTAAGAGAGGCATCTACCAGACACCTCTTCTCGTTCCTTCCTCCCGGCTCTGCTTTACAGAGGCCTCCAACCACATTCCCCACATGTCCAGACGAGCACTTGGTTAAGGCATCTAGAGATAGAGAACCTGTTATTCTAAAGGTTTTGCAAGCTGCTATAAATTTAAAAATAAAAGGCATGTCTTAAAGAAGTGAATGCAATGAATCTAACAATTATTTAGTACTTACTATTTATTACATTTTGTGTATGTGTGCACAAACACATGTATTTACACACATAAGTGTGTATGCATGTTTATTCATTGTGGGTTTTATTTAAAAAAAATCCAGAATTCCTGTTCCTGAGTTCCTTATTGATACACACTCTGCCCAGAGTGTGAATCACTCTGGAAGTGAAGGAAGGCTTGGTTTAAGCCCCACAGATTTGGCTTTCATGTCTACAAAGGCAGCATGACAAGTTAGTGAGGGAAAGGCATTTATTTTCACTGCCATTTGATAACAGTCTACTGAAGATGATGCCCAGGGAGGCTTCCATCAGAAGAGAAATTGACTTCCAGAAACTCTGTACTTCAAAGACTTACGATGACCCCAGGAAACAGAAAAATACCACTTGGGCCAATCGCCCACTTGAGACCGCCCCTTCTTCTGGGAAATAGAAACCTGAGATGCAGTGTCGCTATCAGTCTCATCTTAGAGTCCATAAATTATTCATGGAAAATATCAATTTATTTATAGGATGGGTGCCCGAGAGAGAGTCCCAGATGTTTACCAATAACATGGTCCTGGAACTCCATCCTATTGAAATGATTCCTGTTTGGCAGGAATAACTTGTGCTAAGGGTTGTATCCATAGCCTTTTATAAACATGCCATTGATTTTGCATAGCTAACACGAGCATTGAAAGGGGACTCTTTAGAGACAAGTATGAACAGACACCAGGTTTTCGCCAGGGGGTGTGCATATGTGGTAGAAACTGATGAACCCAAATCCATGCCATTTGATGACTATCCTGGTTTTAGTCTACAAAGGCATTGTTTCAATCCGTTCTCTCTGTACTGTTTCTAAAATCAGCTCAAATTTTACCTTGTCAGTAGAAGAAGTAGCTGCAAATAATTTCATGCCCTGCCAATGACATAGGCACTGATTTTTAACAAAAGGCTTATAAAACTTTTTATGATACTATAAACCTGGAGAGCTCATGCCCATTAAAACATAAGCTTCATGTTACATGTAATTAAGGCGAGGAGGAAAACATTAAAACTCTAAGTTTAAAAGTGTACCTTGTATTATATATGAAATGCACACAGAAAACACTGCCTAAGTTCCACCTCAAAGACAAAGGTAAAGACAAGCAGGAAATGTTATGGAGGGTGAATGATTCCACGGCTGAAAAATGAATTGCTATTTCCAGTTCTCCAGGGGATACAGTGTATTGACAGTTAGAAGTCATTTTCTATTTTTCCAGATTGTAAATAAGAAAGTATCATTAAAGTCACATTCAGCTGCTATTTCGGTCCAGCAAAGTTTGAAAATTATTATTTATTTTTTGCTTAGGAATGAGGACTTGTGATTGAGGAAGAGGTTTGAAGAGATGGGCAAGGTCTGTCGAAGGCAGCGTGAGAAGGGGCTCAGAGCTATCCTGGAACCCAGTGGGAGAGGCAGGCCTAGCCTGGAGCCTCTTCTTTCCACCAGAGCAATTGTGATGGGCTGTCGGGATTCACTCAGGCCATGTCTGCTCCCGTGTGGGCATTTTGTACCATCCTCTCAACTAAATGTATTCACTGCACACAGACGTCAAGAATTCTGAATTCCAGCTATTAATGTAAGATCCGCTGGAGACCAAAGAACCTCATTATCTCTAAGTGGGTATATGATTGGTTAGATGTTACAACATATGCCCTTTTTACTTTAATGCTCTTAACTTTTTTTTCCTCCTGTTCAAATTTTGAGTTATTTGCAAAAGCATATAAATTATAGACCAAATAAAAACTCAAATCATAGAGTGTGAAGGATATTAAAATGTTGATCTTGATGCCATACAGTGAGATTTCAAATCTACACATTTTGAACAGATTTTATTATAGGGGGAAAAATGGAAATACAAATGAAATAAATATAAATAATATATAAGTTATAAATGATATATAAGTATATAAATTATACATAATATAAAAATCATTTAGCCTACTACTAAAACCTGTATCATATTGATGTATTTTACCAGCCAACCATAAAATAAGGAAATTTTTCACTAAATAGTTGAAAATCAATTGAATATATATATGTGAGGCCATCCATGTTATTTCTGAATTCTGATGTACAAATAATCAATTATAATTTCTTTGCTTTTTAAAAATATCAAAACATTGAAATAAATTTTATAGGAATTACCTTTTCATGTAATAAAAATAACAATATGTTGCTTTCCTGAGAAAAATATCTTGGTTAGATATATAACCTGTCTCGTCATAACTCAGCATAAATCAGATTCAAAACCCAATCTACCTACATATGATGACCTTGTAGGAATATACAGAAGACCCTTTTATGGTGCTTTCTCTGAAAGCAACTGTTTAATTTTGTTCTTCCTATTATTTGGGTTTAAATATTTATATTCATTTACACTGCAGATATACTTAAAAGTTGTAAATATTCTTGAGAAGCTTAAGCATTAGTGTTTTGATTGTGTATTGTGTGTGTGTTAAAACATAGGGATATGACACTTAATAGAGCCATAAAACAAATTCTTTATATTTCAGCGAACATAAAGAAAACAAATGGAACCCCATTTTAGGAGGATTGCATGGTCTATATCAGTTAGAAAAAAATGAGCTCTATAGCCCCCTATACCAGGTGACTGAATCATAAAAGAAATATGGAAGTTGATAATAGTAGTTACTACAGCAATAAAAACATGATAAAAGGTTCCTTGACAGTTTGAAACCTTGAAAGCCTTGCCAAATTGAAAGCCCTGGCACTATCCTGCTGTCTTTAGTAGGTCTTTGGGTTTTCTAACAACTTCTGGTTCATCCCTTTAAGTCAAAGTGATCTATCAAAATGCCTTAGTTTCCAACAGCAGTCAAAATCAATTGAACTTAAAACACATATTTAAAAAAAAAAAAAAGACTACTATAGTATTTGCAGAGAAAGGATTTCTTGATTGAGTCAAAATGGTCAGAATCTGCTGTAGTGTCATTTTGCAATTGGATATATATATTTTGGAGTTAGCAGCCCACATGAGCTTACTCAAATTTATGTTTGTTCATTTTAAATACAATAATCCTAGCCGCTGATTTTGATGACATTTTCTTTTCGCAAGGTGGAAAATTCACAGGGAAAACTTTACATACTGTTGATTCTTTAAGTCCTTGCTCAACTTAAGCAGGCCATAAGATGATAATTAATAAGTTCCTAACCCTGACAATCTCTCTAGTCTCTTAACCTTATTACTGTTTTAGACCCCCGTCTCCTGACCATGCCAAAGCATTACTGCTTTGAAATAACTCTTAGTGGGTTACACATTTTTTTGATCAGTTTCTGTTTTTCTTCTTGGAATCCTTCAGTGAAATGGAACTGAAGGAAGAAACTTCAAATGCATAACAGCATTATGTTTTCCTCATAAATATTACCAGAACTATTTCCATTTCAAAAATCAGTGATTTATGCCAACTCTTTCTAAGTAGAAATTACTGTTTTGTAGCAATGACTGCTAAGCACAGGGGTAACTAACGGGAGGAAGATCAGATGACCCAAGTGTAAGCCCAACTGGCAGCCAATGGTGAACCTTTCTTTTTCATATGTCCCTACAGGATCCTATTAGCCTACTGGATGGGTTGCAGATAGCCCACTGTGCTTTTAAATACACACACACACACACACACACACACACACACACACACACACACAGTGTCAACAGTAATGCTTGGAAATACTTATGCAGTTATTTCTGACTTTTAATATTATAAATGTTTTCTTTAGTTTAGTTCAGTTTAGATTGGATGCTAATCAATTCTTACCAAAAATAATACACTTCCTTAAACTTTTACATCTAAAAATTGTTTAAATACCTATTCTTATTTTTTCTCATTCAAATTATGAACTTGTTAAGCACATACAAATACACATACACACACATACACACACCTATTTCCCTAAGGTAAAATAAAATGTTTTTTCAATTAAGGAGTAACGAAAATGATCTTAGCATTTCAGTGCCTTATCTTAAAAGGTTATGTCCTATGTTCAAAAGTTTTGGTTATTGCACAGCAGGGAGTTCATCTGATCAAAATTCAGAGGATATCAGGATTGGAAGGAACTGGACAGTTATCCTATTAAACCACATTCAAATAGCTGAATGTGTATCATAGTATCCTTGCCAAGTAATCACTGTATCGTTGCGTACCTCCAGTAAAAATGAAAATAAAAGATACTCTTTGAACACAGACTGTTGCTAGTAAGACATTTATTAATAGTATTATTACACTTTTTCCTAAAATCTATTATTATTTCAATGGTGAAGAGGTAAATGCCAGACTAACCTCAGTCAGATGGTTATTATAGTTAGGTTGACAGTAAATTACAAGAAACATCCAATGACTAGAAACCTATCAGAGAGTATGTAATACATTAAAACATGATGGATAGGCTGCATGAATTGGCAATATTTTATATCACTAAAAACATAATAAAAAACCTAAAAACAGTGTTTGCATATAGTTGCAGATATTAGAAAAACCTTTCATTTAAAATTTGTTAATGTTTTATTTTATATTTGAGAGAGACAGAGACAGAAAGCAAGCAGGGGAGGAGCAGAGAGAGATGGAGACAGAATCAAAAGCAGGCTCCAAGCTCTGAGCTGTCAGCACAGAGCCTGATGCGGGGCTCGAACACACCAATTATGAGATCATGACCTGAGCAGATGTCGGACGCTTGACCAACTGAGCCATCCAGGTGCCCCTAAACCTTTAATTTTAAAGGTTAATTCTGTACCACTTAAAAAAAAATCTATCATCTGTCAGAGGCAGATATGTATTGTTTATATCAAGTGATAGTTGTGCTTAAATATAATTTAAGACAGTTAAATATAAATTCATGTTTACTTCCATATAAAAATATATATAAAAATAGAGTATTTAAAGAGGTGGATATTCATACCAAGGAACTTATCAATCAAAATAGTCTTTTTTTTGTGTGTAGTAATGAACCTGAGGTATTTGTACGTTTGGTAATTTCAGACATGTATTGAATAACCCTCCCAGCTTTTTTTCCCCAAAAGAAAAATAATCCTTCAGAAAACAATTTGAACTGTGGGACAGCTCACAACAAAACACTTGTAAAATAAAGAAATTCACTATTTTGAAATTAAAATATAGATGAGAAAGCTCTCAATAGTAGAATTACATGTTTTATATATGTATGCCACAGTTTTAATAAAAAAATAATTTTATACCTACTCTCAGTTTGGATTAGATAAATCAAAATATAGTTACTAGTAACATATTATTTGTGGACATATACAAATGCTTTATGAACATAAATGCCTATGCACCTGCAAATGCCTAATCCTTTGAAAATATTTATATAAAACATAACCTTAAATTACATAGGGCTCTAATGGCAAACAAAAGCTTTCATGAGTAGCATCATCAACAAAACATAATAAAGTAATACATGAGGAACTATATTCTGTTTCTCACTTTAAAATTACATATTTAATCAACTTATACTGCAGTTACCCATCCAAGTTCACGGACAGGGTAGGAGGGAATGTTTTTGAAAAGTACAAAGAGTGCAAAGTTAAATACATTGGTGTTTTAACTGTAAATTACTTCACTTCCTATCTTTCTCCAAGAATCCCTCCGAATTCCCTGTGGAACATTCCTGTTCTCCTTTAAAATATAAAATTTAAAAAGTATAGGAAGAAATGTCTTTCCTAAGCATTAGATTACAAAGTGTAATCTATCATACACATCACTTTTTCTCCTAGTAAAAAACAAAAGCACAATCCCTACTTGCAAATGGAATGTGACTGCTTTTTTCCCCTTTTCAGTATTAATGTACCGAGAGAGAAGATAACACAACATTCAAGAGCATTATCCTTTTTGTCCACATAATTCAAGTGTCTATATTTCTTCCTATTATCACCATGCAATACCTAGCCCACAGCGGTTCCAATTTACAATTATACTTCAAGTAACCTTTTTCAAACTTTAGCTTTCCCCTTGAAACCAAGTGATTTTCAAGTGCACATACTGACCTTATAAAGCTGTAGGGAAAAAAAAAAGTGTTATTATTACTTGTTTTAGCCATGTGTGCATTGGTGTGTATGCATGTGATAGTGTGCATGAGTGTGTAGTCAATCCAAAATACCCGTGACGTAAGGATTTGGTTCTCAGACCACGCCCCGGTGAGTGGCTGGCCTCCAATTCCAAGTTCAGTCCTCCTACAGGCAGTCTACACAGTTCTTTTACTTGCACATATCCTGCTGAGAAGGATTTCAGAGCAAACCTGATTAACTGGGCCTCTGACATGATATGGTGACTGAGAACTGGTTACAGCATCTTGTTGCCGTTTGCTCTGATTGCTGAAATATTTTCCCACAAGATGATTGCTTGATTGTTTCATTTTAATAAAGTGATATTCTTTGGTTAACTTTGATTTCACTACCTGCAAATAAAGAGCAAAAAAAAGTCAAAATCAAGGAGATTGTGTGTGTGTAGTTAGGCCAGATGCTAACACACAGAGAAAACACTGAGGTGCCTATGCTGGGTCACTGAATCAAATACAGTACTTTAAACCTGTCACGGTATCCTTTTATAGAATGGAAATTAAAACTCTTTGCGGAGAAAAGAAAAATACNGTAACTTTGATTTCACTACCTGCAAATAAAGAATAAAAAAAAGTCAAAATCAAGGAGATTCAAGCCCTGCATAGATGAGTATAAGTAACTCAGAAACTTGAGTGGCATCTTTATCACACAGATGTTGCCTAAAGGTCATAAATATGATCTACATAATGAAAAGCCAGACTAACTTATCTGTCAAAAAACCCCCAAGGTTGGAATTAGAATTTCTGCCTTTTTACTTACCTCAGGGCAGTTGGTTTCGGTGCAACCGAGAAATAGTTTCAGTTGGTTTCTCTACCACACTGTTTTCTGTGTGTGTGTGTGTGTGTGTGTGTGTGTGTGTGTGTGTGTGTNTAGGCCAGATGCTAACACACAGAGAAAACACTGAGGTGCCTATGCTGGGTCACTGAATCAAATACAGTACTTTAAACCTGTCACGGTATCCTTTTATAGAATGGAAATTAAAACTCTTTGCGGAGAAAAGAAAAATACTTTTCTACTGCACAACAATAAGCTGATGTCATTACAATTACTGGTTTCATTTTTCTGGGCACTTAGTAAGTTATGGAATTTGTAGAAGCAGCCTATGCCATATTAAGCTAGTAATTTATATATGTATGTATGTAAATATATTTATCTTAAAATTGTGTGAATAAGCAGAATTATAAAGCATTTATAAAGCATAAAAAATATACAACAAATGTTTCCTCTCCATCTCTGCTTCCCCACCTCCAGTCACTCAGCTGCTTCCCCAGAGACAACATATATTAGCAGTTTCTTTGTATTTCCATTCACACATATTTTATGAATATCAAAACACACACATATATAAACAAAGAGGCCATATTTATAGTCCATTTGTACGAAAAGTTTACGAAAAAGTTGCCCTGATAGACAGTGATATTCTATAACTGTCAGTTTCAATCACTGGGTTAATGTAATTCAGGTTGTTAAGTCAGAGGGAACCAGAGCGGATCAGACAAACTGGGGAGAGGGCTGCAAGCAGGGAGGAGAGAAAATACTGGCAAACATGTTTGGAGTGTCTTTACAAATGAATAATAAATCACTAAGTCACTTTCTGAATGATTAATAGTACAATTGTAAGACATTATTTTAGGTCAACATGGACACATAAACTATGTAATTCTGGTGCCTAATGAAGGCAGCACTGGCTCACATAGATTTTTAAGATTCCTTTAAGCACTTTATAATGATTTAGATCCACATTTTTAAAATTCCATATGAGGATACACTGAAAACAGCTCCAAAAATACAGACTATTTAAACAAATACAAGATATTTATTTTGAAGATAAGCATTTTTAGTTATATGCAAGTAAGTATGAACTTTTTAGAAGATTTATTTGAAAAGAAATTCTGTAAAGATCTAAACCAAAATGTTAGCGATCTTTGGGTAGAGGAATTCTAGCTGATTTAAAATGTACTCTTCGTAACTTTTAGTCTTGACTCTTTTATTTGAAAACAACAAATGTACATTCCTTTATAATCATAAAAATGTTGAAGCTATTCCCGTTCTGAAGAAAAAATGTAATAGTAATGCATTTGAAAACCAATTATACCCTGCTAACCCCAAAGAAACGAATTGTTTTCCTGTAGCTATGGGAGGTTTGTTTTTTTATGATCAGGCCCTCAGATGAAGTGATTCTTCAGAAGACCAGTGAAATCAGTGGGTTGTGGTAAGGAATCCCTACGAATGGTAATTCAGAGCTCAGTTTGCAGTGAAACACTGATTAATATTCCAGGTCCTGAGGTTGGAAGTTTCTCTTATGTGCAGTTCCTTCCACCCTCTTCGGTTATACTACAACTTTAAATATGATAGGAAGGGAGGTGCCCCAATGTTTTCCTGAAAGTTCTGCCTGTTTTGGAGGAGGTGTGTATTCAACAATAGCAAGATTAGTGAACATTTTTAAGGAAGTTTTTTTAAGGAAACACTTAAGCATAAATATTACATTAAACCTTGAAAAAATATTATTTCAGTGTTCTGAAGCCAAAATAAGGTTACTTTTGTTTATATAAGTTTATCTTAAGGTCTGGCTTTGGCAATTGCCAGATGATCTACATGCTAATTAAATGCAAATAGTTAAAAGTACATCCCGTTGCAAAAGGTTGTATCATTTAAATTATCTCAATGTTCTGTATGATTTCAGGGTCGCACTTAACGTTGCATTACAAATGTTGGATAATGCTAGTGTAGATGCTTACAGCAATCTTGAATGTGATTTATGAAAGAGATAATACAAAAATGTATATTTCCAGTGCTTTCTTGAAGCATATAGCTTCTCCTTAAGAGTAGTGTCAATACGTTGCCAGATCACATGGGAAGGTCAATGATGTATTTCTATTTTTAAACCACTAAGGTGAGCTCTGAGAAAGGAGGATGGGATGATGGAGTCCCTTCCATCTTCTGAGGGCCTGCCTATGCCTCTCACAATGCCACTGCTTGCAGTATGCTCTTCCAGACTGAATCCAACGCATCTATCCCAGGGCTTGGCCCAACAGCACTTAATTCAATTGGTTGCCTTTGAAAGGTATTTTGCAAGAAATAATCAAAGGTGATAACTTTCTTAATTCCTTGGTTAAGCCAGTATTACTTTGAAGCTGACTGCTGAAAGGTGACAAACCTACAGAGAAAGAATTACTTCAATTTTGATTTGTCAAAATAAAGATGTAAAAAGTCTTCCTGAATACTATTGTAAATTGAGTCCAGGAGTCTTTTTAAAAAATCCAGCACTATTATGCACTATACCACAAGCACATACAGTTTATTTCAGGAATGTAAGCTTTAATATTATAAAATATTTTGTTATAGGAAATTACCAAGAATTATTTATAGTTATATGATTGTCTACCTTGAAAACCCAAAGGAATCTACCAAAAAATAATGAGATGTTATGACGTTAATATTATAGCTTTTCCATATTCTATCAATAATTAATAAGAGACCTATTAGGGAAAAGATCCCACTACAATACTAAAACAACTTCATTCAATTCAGCAATTATGCAGGTGAAGAAAACATGAAGTTTAATAAGAGGGAAACATAAACAAATGGAAAGACATACCACAACAAATCTCCCCAGATTAATTAAAATACTATGCCAATTGTAATCTCAGCAGTATTTGAGGAAAACATGACAAAGAAATCCTAAAATACATCTTAAAGAATAAATGTAAGGAAATAACCAAGACCAGTAACCAAAGAAACAGTGCTGGGGGGAGGCAATTTTCATTATCAGATGTTCACTCATCAATATTAACCGAGTCTACCATCAGCCTACCATACCCAATTTTTTGTTGCATAAGCCAAGTATAAGCAGAATTCAATACTGAGAAAATATAGGGATATCCATACTACAGATTAAATTACATTTCATATACTGCTATTCTTCCCTAAAAGTGTTTCTAGAGCAATAATGTAGTTCTAAATAAAGCCCAATTATATAAATCTAGCAATCATAAATGTTGACAGCATGAGAGTATTAATTACATGGAATTAAAACCAAGAGTGTATGTATAAAACGGAACTATGCGCCAAACTGCTAATAGAATCTCCAATGGGGAAGGGAATGAGAATCGAGGGGTATATATGACATAAAATCAGAAATTTTTTAAAAAAGATTTTATTTTTAAGTAATCTCTATACTCAATTTGGGGCTCGAACCAATAACCCTGAGATCAAGAGTTGCATGCTCCACTGACTGAGCCTGCCAAGGTGCCCCTAAGGGCAGAGATTTTTGTTTTTATTCTATATACTTATTTTTTTTTTTACCATTAACAAGAATTCATGTAATCCTTTTATATTAGAAAAGCAGTAGAAGAGATTTACTGATTTATTTTTTTCCATATAATATCCAATTTTCAATGTTCAGAGTTCTCTGTGAGAAAACACATGGAGTCATTCAGATATGGTCCTTACCCTCACGGGGACTATATAAAGACACATGTCTAAGATACTTGAAGTAAGCACAAGAATGAAATGACTTCAAAGACATGGTCTGAGACTAGCTCCCCAAGGTAAGGCACCATGTTGTTTCCTCGTAATGAATAGTTTCTTCGTACATTACTTAGTGTTAATTTATAGTGGGCACAATGATCTGTTCACACAGCTATTATTTCTTTGAACTCATTTGTCAAATTTATTCTCCAGCATTGCTGTCAAAGTGCAATCTCCAAGTTTCAAAATATTACTTTGTTTGACCTACTCTTACAGGCTCTAAAGTGAAGGAAAAGGAGTTAGCTATAATTTTAAGGCTTGAAAGTGTTATGCAAGTGAAAGATGTTTGATACCTGTACAATAAAGAACTAATTGCTTCTTTCCTTTGATCTCTTGTGTGGAAATGTGCCCATTTGGGTCCTTCCAAAAATCAGAGGACCATTTAGGATTATTAAAATCCAACAAAAGTATAAACTGAAATGTGGCTTTGAAAGAGAAATGTTCACAATACAAATGGTAGGTTACCTCTGGGGCATAGTGATAATAATAATAATAGTAAACAACAAAAGTGAGATATTCGAAAATATTGTGAAAGATTTAGACTTCAAACCAAAGACAAAAGACTCCAGATGTTTTTGTACAGTGATCATGTCAACCAGAGACAAATTCTAATGGTTTGACACTGACAAATACTTCTTTAAATTTAGGTGCATATGACCTGGCCACTGAGAAAGAGACATGCATCCTCGAGGGATAAGGAGCTATCCCATATTATTAAATAATACATGTGAATTGGCAAACATTTACATTACTCTAAACATGAATGTTAGATGACAATTCTTTTGAGACTTGACTTATTTTTAACGTTTATTTATTTATCTTTGAAGAGGCAGAGCACGAGTAGGGGAGGAGCAGAGAGAAAGGAAGACAAAGAATCCAAAGCAGGCTCTGCCACTGTCAGTGCAAAGCCCAAAGCCTGACACGGGGCTCAAACCCATGAACCGTGAGAGATGACCTGAGGTGAAGTCATAGGTTCAACTGACTGAGTGACCCAGGTACCCCTCTTTTGACACTTTAAATAATCCAAAGTAACTCTTTGTTTTTAGCTCTGTGTGTGTTTGCTGTTGTTTATATTCTTTTTATGAGTTTACTGTGTCAAATTACACTTAAAACCAGAAAGCAATATTGAAGGACAATTAGTCATCATAAAGTGTGATAACTTATTAGATCAGCATTGTTCTATAATCACAAGTATAAATGTAATAATAAAAATTATTTTTCTCTTGGGAATGTTCAAATTTAGATTAAGTTGTATGTAGAAATAGACTTTCAAATAAAGATGACAATGTTTCAAAATAGTAATAAATTTTTAATATATTAACTACAGAAACTTAGAAAGGAGTAAATTTGGTGCGGGAATCAAGCGCTGTCATGATAACATATTATAGAATATATGGATGATCACATTTTCTTTGACCTAGTGTAACAAGAATTGACTGTGCTTTGGCGTGCAGGAATAAGTTTACTTTCTCATAGTTTATTTCTTGAGATCTCCCAGTTTATGACTGTAGATCTTTCCACATCTCTATGTAATTAAAGACCTGGGCATACACACATTTTAGAAGGCATACAGATGGCCACAATTCAAATTGACTGGTTTTGTCCAATCACTATTGTAAGACTACCCAAAGAAATGAAAAACTGTTATAAATTACACAATAAAACTGACATTGCAGGTTTTACTATTAAATGCATATAACTTCAATATTTGATACTGATTTCACATAAATTTTAATCAGAATGAGTATATTACCATGTCATTAACTGCTACATCTGAAATAACTTTGAATTTTTAAAAAGTTCGTAGAAAAAAGAAAGCTTGGTGAATTACTGGAAAAGTGTCAGGCAGATTATAAGCAAATACCTTTCCTAAAACTGATCTTAACCTGAGTAACACCCAAGGAACTTCTGATGTCATTCCAGATCCACAGAACAAAATAGAAAACAATTTTCAGTGGCAAAGCATTCCAAAATCTCTCAAGACTGGATTGGGGGCGGGGGAGGGGATGTTCTGATTATAAATGTGTTTCATGGACATGGATGGGTTATAAAGAAGAATGGGAGTCGTGACTTCCCACGGTTGGAAACCATGAGCTTGACCACAATGTGATAATGTGGTCTTCTAAAACAAATGTATACTATTGAAGTACTTTCTATTTGGTATCGTCATTCTGCAGATATGATATTCAATCCAAGATCCAGTCACCAAATTTATGACCAGCTGAAAAAGCAGCCCAAGAATTCACAGAAATGGAATAAAAATAAAGCAACAAACAATAGCTAGAAGCCAGTCCTTATAATTCATGGTTCCATTTCAGGAAATCATGCAATTTTTACAGATAATGATTTTTTCAACTACCCCCACCCCAAGTGTTTAATCATGGCCACATGAAATAAGCTATGTTTTGATTGAAGGGAGTCCAACTTCTGAATGGGTCAAAGATGCTGAGGATTAGATGGCAAGACTAGAGTTTTCTTTAGGAATGAGAAATTGTTTTTTGTTTTTGGGTTTCCAGATTTGCAATGTCTCAGTCTCTCCTCCCTACCTCCAAATCTCTAATCCTTCTTATACTGACAGCTGAGTCTTTTTATTTTTTTTCCTTTTTATTTTCTTTCATAGTTTATTTTCAAGTTGGTTTCCATATAACACCCAGTGCTCATCCCAACAAGTGCCCTCCTCCATGCCCATCACCCCCTTCCCCTCTCCCCCACTCCCATCAGCCCTCAGTTTGTTTTCAACATTCAAGGGTCTCTCATGGTTTGCCTCCCTCCATCTCCCCAACTATGATTTCCCCTTCTCCTCCCTCATGGTCCTCTGTTAAGTTTCTCCTCTTCCACTTATAAGTGAAAACATGGTCTTTGTCTTTCTCTGCCTGACTTATTTCACTCAGCAGAACACCCTCAAGTTCCATCCATGTTGCTACAAATGGCCAGATTTCATTCTTTCTCATTGCCAGGTAGTATTCCATTGTATAGATAAACCACATCTTCTTGATCCATAAGTCAGTTGATGGACACTTAGGCTCTTTCCATGTTTTGGCTGTTCTTGAAAGTGCTGCCATGAACATTGGGGTACATGCCCCTATGCATCAGCACTCCTGTATCCCTAGGGTAAATTCTTAGCAGTGCTATTTCTGGGTCCTAGGGGAGTTCTAGGGTTAATTTTTTGAGGAACCTCCACACTGTTTTCCAGAGGGGATGCACCAGTTTACATTCCCACCAACAGTGTAGGAGGGTGCCTGTTTCTCCACATCCTTGCCAGCATCTATAGTATCCTGATTTGTTCATTTTAGCCACTCTGAACAGCATGAGATGGTATCTCAGTGTGGTTTTTATTTGTACGAGGGATGATGATGAGGGATGCTGAGCATCGTTTCATGTGTCTGTTGGCCATCTGGATGTCCTCTTTGGAGAAGT
>NW_027531893.1:2917371-2927380 GCF_008692635.1 Crocuta crocuta
CTTTGTCAATTCTGATGTTTTTTATTTCCTTTTGTTTTCTGATGGCTGATGCTAGGACTTCCAGCACTATGTGAAACAACAGTGGTGAGAGTGGATATCCCTGTCGTGTTCCTCATCTCAGGGGGAAAGCTCTCAGTTTTTCCCCATTGAGGATGATATTAGCTGTGGGCTTCTAGTAAATGGCTTTTATGATGTTACGTAAATTCCTTCTGTCCCGATTTTCTCGAGGGTCATTATTAAGAAGGGATGCTGTATTTTGTCAAATGCTTTTTCTGCATCTATCGACAGGAAATATTGGTTTTATCTTTTCTTTTGTTAATGTGATGTATCACATTGATTGATTTGCGAATACTGAACCAGCCCTGTAACCCAGGAATGAATCTCACTTGATCATGCTGGATAATTCTTTTTATGTGCTGTTGAATTCGATTTGCAAGTATCTTGTTGAGGATTTTTGCATCCTTATTCATCAAGGATATTGGACTGTATTTCTCTTTTTTTGCTGGGTTTCTGTCTGGTTTGGGAATCAAAGTGATGCTGGCTTTGTAGAATAAGTCCGGAAGTTTTCCTTCCGTTTCTGTTTTTTGGAATAGCTTGAGAAGAATGGGTATTAAGTCTGATCTGAATGTCTGGTAGAATTCCCCAGGGTAGCCATCAGGCCCAGGGCTCTTATTTGTTGGGAGATTTTTAATAACTGATTCAATTTCTTCACTAGTTATGGGTCTGTTCAGATTTTCTATCTCTTCCTATTTGAATATTGGTAGTGTGTCTTTAGGAATTTGTCCATTTCTTCTAGGTTGTCCAGTTTGTTGGCATATAATTTTTCATAGTATTCCCTGATAATTGCTTGTATTTCTAAGGGATTGGTTGTAATAAGTCAATTTTCATTCATGATTTTGTCTATTTGGATGCTCTTTCTTTTCTGAGAAGCCTGGCTTGAGGTTTATCAATTTTGTTTATTTTTTCAAAAAACCAACTCTTGGTTTCATTGATCTGTTCAACTGTTTTTTTTGCATTCTATATTGCTTATTTCTGCCCTGATCTTTATTATTTCTCTTCTTCTGCTGGGTTTGGGGTGGTCTTGTTGCTCTGCTTCTAGTTCCTTTAGGTGTGGTGTTAGATTTTATATTTGTGCTTTTTCTAGTTTCTTGAAATAGCCCTGAAGTGCAATGTACTTTCCTCTTAGGATTGCGTTTGCTGCATCACAAAGAGTTTGGACTGTTGTATTTTCATTTTAATTTGTTTCCGTATTTTTTTTTAAATTTTTTTTTTTTTTTTTTTTCCTAGGAGAGAGAGAGAGACAGCATGAGCAGGGGAGGGTCAGAGAGAGAGGGAGTCACAGACTGAAACAGGCTCCAGGCTCTGAGCTGGCAGTCAGCACAGAGCCTGACGTGGGGCCCGAACCCACGAACCGCGAGATCATGACCTAAGCGAAAGTCGGACGCCCAACCGACTAAGCCACCCAGGCGCCCCTGTTTCCGTATTTTTAAAAATTTCTTCTCTAATTGCCTGGCTGGCCCATTCATTCTTTAGAAGAGTGTTCTTTAACCTCCATGTTTTTGGGGGTTTTCCAGACTTTATCCTGTGATTGATTTCAAGTTTCATGGCACTGTGATCTGAAAGTGTGCATGGTATGATCTCAATTCTTTTATATTTATTGAGGGCTGCTTTATGACCTAGTATGTGATCTATCTTGGAGAATGTACCATGTGCACTTGAGAAGAAAGTGAATTCCATAGCCTCAGGATGTAGAGTTCTAAATACATCTGTCAAATCCATCTGGTTCAATGTGTCATTCAAGTCCATTGCTTCTTTAGTGATTTTCTGTCTAGTTGATCTATCCATTGCTGTAAATGGATATTAAAGTCCACTGCTATTATCACATTCTTATCCATAAGATTGCTTCTCTTTGTGATTGTTTTATGTATTTGAGTGCTCCCAAATTCAGTGCATAGACATTTATAATTGTTAGCGCTTCCTGATGGATAGACCCTGTAATTATTATATAATGCCTTTCTTCATCCCTTGTTACCACCTTTACGTTAAAGTCCAGTTTGTCTGATATAAGTATGGCTACACCAGCTTTCTTTTGACTTCCAGTAACATGATAGATATTTTTCTATCCCCTTACTTCAAATCTGAAGGTGTCCTTAGGTCTAAAATTAGTCTCTAGTAGACAGCAAATAGATGGATTTTGTTTTTTTATCCATTATGTTATGCTATGTCTTTTGATTGGAGCATTTAGTCCATCTACATTTAGTGTTATTATTGAAAAATATGGGTTTAGAGTCATTGTGTTCTCTGTAGGATTCATGGTTGTGGTGGTGTCTCTGGTATCTTGCGTTACTTGCAACATTCCTCTCATAGAGTCCCCCTTAGGATTTCTTTTAGGGCTGGTTTAGTGGTGATGTATTCTTTCAACTTTTGTTTATTTAGGAAGACCTTTATCTTTCCTTCTATTCTGAATGACAGGCTTGCTGGATAGAGGATTCTTGGCTGCATATTTTTTTTTCTGTTCATCACATTAAAGATTTCTTGCCATTCCTTTCTGGCTTGCCAAGTTTCAGTAGATAGGTCTGTCACCACTCTGATAGGTCTCCCTTTGTATGTTAGGGCCCTGTATGTTAGGGCCCTTTTATCCCTAGCTGCTTTCAGAATTCTCTCTTTGTCCTTATATTTTGCCAGTTTCACTATGATATGTCGTGCAGAAGATCGATTCAAGTTACGTTTGAGGGGAGTTCTCTGTGCCTCTTGGATTTCAATGTCTGTTTCCTTCCCCATATTGGGGAAGCTCTCTCCTATAATTTGTTCAAGGACTCCTTCAGTGCCTTTCAGTCTATCTTCCTCTTCTGGAATTCCTATGATACGGATATTGTTCTGTTTGATTGTATCACTCAGTTCTCGAATTCTCCTTTCTTGCTCCTGGATCAGTTTATCTCTCTCTTTCTCGGCTTCCTCTTTTTCTATAATTGTGTCTTCTAATTCACCTAGTCTTCTCTCTGCCTCTGCAATCTGTGCATTGGCTGCCTCCATTGTATTACACACCTCATTTATATAATTTTTTAATTCATCACAACTATTTTTAAGCTCCATAGTCTTTGTAGCAATAGTTNCTCTCTCCTATAATTTGTTCAAGGACTCCTTCAGTGCCTTTCAGTCTATCTTCCTCTTCTGGAATTCCTATGATACGGATATTGTTCTGTTTGATTGTATCACTCAGTTCTCGAATTCTCCTTTCTTGCTCCTGGATCAGTTTATCTCTCTCTTTCTTGGCTTCCTCTTTTTCTATAATTGTGTCTTCTAATTCACCTAGTCTTCTCTCTGCCTCTGCAATCTGTGCATTGGCTGCCTCCATTGTATTACACACCTCATTTATATAATTTTTTAATTCATCACAACTATTTTTAAGCTCCATAGTCTTTGTAGCAATAGTTTCTCTGATGTCTTCCATGCTTTTAAGCCCAGCAATTAATTTTATGACTATGGTTCTAAATTGTTGTTCAGTTATGTTGCTTAGATGTGTTTTGAGGAGTTCTTTAGCTGTCACTTCTTCCTGGAATTTCTTTAGAGGCAAGTCCTTCTGTTTTGTCATTTTGGCTATCTTTCTGTCTCTTGTTAGTTTTAAAAGCTTCTTATGCGCTCTGCACCTGTGAGTACTGCTATATTAAAGAAGGCTTATTGACTGTCCAGGACCCGTCCATTGAGGAAGTGTTCTTTTAATGGGGCATCTTCCTCTCTCTTATTGAGACTTTGGTTATTTTATCTCCCTACTCGTGGTGGTATTTGGGAGTCTCCACCATGTGTACTTTGGCTTGTTTCTTGAGGTAGCCCTGGAAAGGAAAACAGTCGGACAAACACACAGGGAATAAAGGCATGGAAATGCACAGACAAATCCAACAAACAAGCAAACTGAAAGGGAAAAGGAAAAAGAAAAAAGAGAGAAAAGAGAAAAAAGTTCCAAAGACAGAGGACAATCTAAAAGCATAAACCCGGAATTCCCAGCTACAATTAAAGAGCAGGGTGTATGCAGTGCTGATGGAAGAGCATATACAAAGAGAGAAATGACGGGTTGGGGAGAAAGCAAAATTGGACAATGACCAGGCAGAGAGACTAAGAGGCTTAATTCAGAGAGAGAAAGAGGTGAATATGGTAGGAGCTGAGGAGAAAGAAATGAAGATAATGTTACTCAGANTGCTGTAGACAGTTCTGGCCTCCACTGAGGTCCTGCAGGCCACTCCCTGAGGTCCCACCTTGGTGGTTGTGTGGAGAAACCTTTTCGAATCAGGTGTTGCAAATCACTTTTTTGGGTCAGATCTCCCTGGCCACGGATGTAGCCAAGGTGGACCTTGTTCTATGCCCCAAGCCCGTCTTGTTTCCAGATCTTAGTCTGCATGCCTTATTGATACTGCCTGAAATGTAATACTGCAGGCCGGCCACTTTCCAGATGGGAATCAAGCCGGGAGAGCAGCGGAGCAGTTTCTCCCTGTGCCTCCTGGGACTGGGCACCCAGCCCTGCAGTTAGGGATGGGGTGTTAGGATCCTTCTCTGTCCCAGGCTGAGGTTTTTCTCTTCTCCAGGGACAGTTCTATGAGCAGTTTCAGCTGTTCTTTCTCTTCCCCTCTTCTCTCCATGGCTCTCTGTGACGAGAGCTCCCTCCCCTCCGTGTCTCCGCGTCACGTACCTATGAGGCTGTCTCCTTAGTGGACTCTGTCTCTTTTCCCCCCAGACTCCTATGGTTCAGTGTCCTATGGCTTCAGGCCTTCTCTGTTTGAGAGATGCAGGTGAGCGAAATGTATGGAGCTCCCTACTTCTCTCCACCATCTTGCCTCCTCCTGTCCAGCTGATCCTTAGGCAGACCTTAGCTCTGGGTGAGCAGATTGTTTATAAGGAGCTATAGACCAGTAGTTTACCAATTTAATGTTACACTGCTGCTTCTATCTGCTACTCCTATGCAGTTCTCCAGAGATTAGTTCCCATTTTAAACTCCATTTCCTAAGTGGCTGAATATTCATGTCACTGAATTCTTGATATTATTGCAATGATTTTCATTAGTGTAATTATTATAACCTAAGTTCCAACCTTCCTCTGTTTAGATGTACATCTTGGAAACTATTTTGGTCTTAACTCACAGGTATTTGTTTCCATCAATCTCTCTTGAACTGAGAAGTTTTACTTAAACAAGAGAATGTTACTTAGAACCAATTTGTGTGGAACAACATTCCAACTGCTAGCTTCCCTGTAGGGGTCCACTGAGCACTACTCTGGCCTATGAAAGGAAATCCTCAATTGGGCCACTCAGTTTCTTCTTAGAAGAGTGCTCTAGCCATTTGCGTGAAGTGGTGTGCTCCTGTCTGCTCGTATTCTAGATGTTTGGGGAGGAGTTTAGGGGCTCTACCCTTCAGGTGACAACTTGTACGTTCATTTTTCTGAGTTCAGCATCTAGATCAATTTGTTCTTTTCCATACCTGTTTCTGAGTCCAGCTCTGATGTTCAATTTTAAAAGAAATCATATACATGGATGTATGTATGAACAGCCATGGTGTGGGGTGTGAGGAACGCGGGGTCCAGCAGTTTTGCATACAGATTGACCCATGTCTCAGCCCTGCCTTCTTCTGCATTGGGCTCCTCCAGGTCTGGGTCATCCAGAGGCTCTGTGGGCGAGTGTGCCTTCCCCTCTAGTCGCTATCTCTCCTCTCTCATTTCCCACTGTAACTTCCTTTGTAGGCTAAGTTAAACTTCTTAAAATGAATTTGGATTTCTTGTCTCTTATGAGTTATTTCTTATTCTGTCTTTTTTGGGGGAAGGAGGTGAATAGCTTTATGTCTTCTGTCTTTTTGGGGGGAAGGAGGTGAATAGCTTTATGTCTTTAAAGTCTTTTGGTGGAGTTTCAAGTGGAAGAGAAGATAAATGCTTGTGGTCATTCTGCCACATTTAATCTGTACTCCATGAATGATTTTTGACTTTCTTCTGTATGCCAGTTTTCCCAAAGTGTGTTTAGTGAGGTGTTAATAGTTGTTATTAAAGAAAGAAAAGTGGTTCTGTGGTCAAAAATGTTTGGGAAAAACTGGGTCAAACTAAGCTACATAGTTTCTTTGCTGTAAGGGTTTTTTGGATCATTGGAAATACTAATATTTGAGAATCTTTACAGTGGAGGAGTACACAGAATTCTCCAAACAGAGATCCTAGTTTTACTTGGCTAGAACATCAAAACATAATATAGGAAATGCTAATCAAGGCAGTGCAGAATCCATCTTAGCTTGACTTTTAAAGGTCGGTAGTAACCTCCTAAAATGAGGGCTTATTACAAAACACATGAAATTGTTATGGTTAGCATCTCTTTCTTAGACTTGCTGACATTCTAGGTTCTAGTACTGCACATACTGGTGTGTATAGCTGCCTCATGGTGTCATCACACAAGTTAACATAGAGTGACTGACACTTTGTTCATCCTTTATTTTAATTATCTTTTTAAAGGGAGAGACCCTGACGTAATTGGTGTTACCACCATTCACTAGAGGATGCTCCTTCCAGAACAGGATTTTGTACCAAACCATCTCAGAAAACGCTGGGCTCCCTTAGGGCTAAGGAATTTGTTTTCAGCAGGCACTGATTTCTAATCAAATCATCTAGTGGAAAAAGCTAAAATTCACTTGCAGATGATGGAATGAGCACTAATAATTTTACACGGAATAAACTGTCTAGAGTCACTTTCCCCCAAAAGTTTTAGAAATGGTAGGCAGTGAAAGTTCATGTGATTCCTCTTTAGTTACAGGGCCATCAAAAGGTTTTAAATGACAACATTGGGTTGGAAATATAGACACATCCTGGTGGGGATATGAAGGATGAATCTGAGTAGTTGAAAGTGAAGGTTCTAAGATGAAAGTATTGCAAAAGTCTAGGGCAAATAAATGTGGAGAAGAAGCCCTCCAGCCAACCTTGTTCATTTACCAGTACCCTACCAACTATTTACAGTGTCCTTGACCTAATCCTCTCTCCACATTATGAGGGACCTTCTTCCTACGCTTTTTTGTATTACTGATGTGTTCCTTGGTATAGATTATTCCCTTTCTGCACATAAACATGAAAAATAGTTCTTTCCTATAAACTTCCCCTTAGACTACTTCCTTTTCTAAATCCAGTATCTTTCCTTCCTTCCTTCCTTCCTTCCTTCCTTCCTTCCTTCCTTCCTTCCTTCCTTCCTTCCTCTCTCTCTTTTAAGAGGGGGGAAGAGAGAGAGAATCTTAAGCAGGCTTCACGGCCCTGGGATCATGACAGAGCCCAAATCAAGAGATGGACAGTTGGACCCTCAACTGAGTGCCCACCTTTTTCTTATTTTCACTTGTTGAAAGGCTTTACCAGGTTCTTTTTCACATTTTTTAAACCTCCTAATCTATTATAGTCTAATTCATGCCCCTAAAATTTTATTGAAATTACTCTTTAAAAAAAAGTTTATTTATTTTTGAGAGGGAGAGCACAGTGGGAGACGGGAAGGGAGAGAGAGGGAGACACAGAATTTGAAGGAGGCTCCAGGCTCTGAGCTGTCAGCACAGAGCCTGACACAGGGCTCGAACTCACGAACTGTGAGATCACTACCTGAGCCAAAGTCGGATGCTTATCTGACTGAGCCACCCAGGCACCTCTGAAATTACCCTTAAAGTGATCAGAAAAGATCTTCTCAATGCCAAATCCATGACTATGTAAAAACCCTTATCTTAATAAATCTATCCATTACATTTGACAACATCACTACAATTACTCTTTAAAATTTTTTTTTAAATGTGTATTTATTTTTGAGAGATGAGTTGAGTGTGGGAAGGGCAGAGAGATGGAGACACAGAATCTGAAGCATTGTTCAGGCTCTGAGCTGTCAGCACAGAGCCTGATTTGGGGCTTGAACCCATGAACTGTGAGATCATGACCTGAGCTGAAGTCACTTAACCAACTGAGCCACCCAGGCGCCCATGAAATTACTCTTAAAGTGATCAGAAAATACCTTCTCAATGCCAAATGACTATTTAAAAACCCTTATCTTAATAAATCTATCCATTACATTTGACAACATTGATGTTATTTTGATCTCGCCTTATAAATTTTCACTTTTTGACCTTCTATTCTACCATACTCTACTAGGGTTTTCCTCTATCAGTTTATTTTCTAAATTCAAATGTTCCTATTTCTCCAAACTTTGTTTAAATATGGGTGTCTCCAAGAGTTCCTTCCTCAGTTCCTCTTACTCTACTCACTTTTTCTGGATGATCTGTTTTCACTGTTTCAACTGTTCTGTTTCCTGATGACTTCCAACTTTTTATCTACAGCCCCACCCTGTACCTCAAACTTTAGACTTGTGTAGCCAACTGCCTGTAAGAGGTCTCCACCTGGATGTCCTACAGGCACCTCAAGCACAACATGTTCAAAACTGAGTTCATCATCTTTTCCCTGAGCTGGTACCTTCTGTCATTCTCTGACTCAGTTGCTGGTTCAACTCTAATCCGTCACCCAAGTTAGGAATCACCTTTTAGTCTTTCTACTCCCTCATGCTGTAGATAATATCTACAGGGTTTATTTTTAAAATAGGGCTCGTATTTGTCTCCTCCTCTCTTATGCTTGCAGTTTCTGTCCTAACTTGGGTGAGCTTTTATCATCTCTCACCTGACTTCTGAAAAAGTCTCCTAACTTCTTGCCCAGACTCTGTCCTCTTTCATTCTGTTCCCCTTGATGTTATCAGACTTACCTATTTGAAACAAAGATGTGACCACCTCATTTCTCTATAAAACCTTTCATTGGCTCTGCACTACCTATAGGATAAAGTCTAAGCTCTTAACCATGATCTGGCCCTAGCCCACCTTTCCCAGGACCCTATTATAATCTATGTTCTACAATATACAGAATTGCATGTGATTTTCTGAGAACATGAAGGTATTTCAAAGCTAATGTGGTTTACATTGTCCCATGAAGTTGAATGGCCTCCCTTCTGCCATCACCCTCTTAGCCTGACTACTCATCCTTTAACAATCAACTTGGACAACTTTCAAGAGGAGTTTCACTTAATCTTCAGATTGGGTTAAGTGTCCTTTCTTGGTGTTATTACAATATCCTATTTATATGTCTAACATGCTGCTTAACATATTATTTCATAATATGGGCTTTTGTGCCTGACCCCGTGACTACACTGTCTTGAGGGAAGAGAGTGTTTGTTATTTATGTTTACATCACTACCATTTAGCCCAAGAACTGGACTCACAAAACAAATGTTGGACGATTAAGTAAAAGAATAATCAAGGTTGAAGCAACTGGAACAGAGTATGGGGAAAGGTTTGGTAGAATATTTAGTAGGCAAGGACTTGGTAAGTAGCTGGTCAGAGGATGTTGGGGGCTGAGGAAAGATAAGGAGGAGCCAAGAATGATCCGAGTTTGTCAATGAGAATGCAATAGAGTAAATTCAGGTCTTCCAGAGAAGAAAGTTTAAAGGGACTATTCCTTCTCTCTTCAGGGATGTGTTGAGCTTGAGATACTCAAGGAGACCCTAAAGAATGTTTTCCTAGCTCACTTTACAGTAGTTAGTACATCTCACATAGATACTCAAAAATGTGTTCAATTAAATTTCCATTGCTAATTTATTAAAAATAGCCATGCTGATAAATCCTGGGATCTGCTATCCAAGCTAACTGTATTTGGATTAGTTGTTCTTTTTTCGCTAAAAGCCACTACCATAGTTTTCTAGATAAGTGAATTTAAAGGTGTTTTTCTTCATTGGGCTTATGACAAACTTTTAAAGTTTGAACGAGAAAGGGGGAAACTTAAATTCCATCACAGAGAAGGAAAACTTTTCTAGGCAAGATAAGCTTTTGTTTACATAAGTAAACCTAAATAATCAAGAGTATAAGAAGAAGATTAAATAATAATAGGAAATCATCTCTGACAAAGAACTAACAATCTTGCCTTCTTTCCATGGTGCCAAAATGAAAGGAAACCTGGTAGTATTAGAGCTGGGTAGTGATGCCACAGGATT
>NW_027531893.1:2927408-2994622 GCF_008692635.1 Crocuta crocuta
CCACAAGATATTTTTTTTTTTTTTTTTTTGGATTGAGTCAAGAGCTGTAGCTACATCTGCCAGAAAACAGAGGTATCATATCAGGTCTGTACAACAGATTAGATGAATTAATAATCACGTAACTGTTGTGGTTTTGCCCCTTCTGCAGCCAGGTTTGGGCTGATTATATTTTTTCATCCTTCCCAGGTTTTAGCTTGTTCATACTAGATATTTGCCACATAACTAACAGCACCATCCAAAACCACTCTTGGGCAAAAGCTACCTGGATCCTGTTTGTTGTCCTGCATAAATATTGGGAAAACAAAATTTCATTTCTGCCATGAAGAGAAACACCTGCTTTTCTAATCAGCAGGCACATTTTAGTCAACACTGATGCACACCCGTTGGGAAATTGTTTAGAGATTCATGGTGGCAACATATTCTCTCTCACGGTGACTTGATCGATGAAGGAGGTGCCCAAGACCTCTCATCTTCTTACCTATGGCAACAAGAGTCAACTGATGCAGGTTTATGTCTCTGACAGAGTTCTCATCACAAATCAGAGGATGCAGCAAGACGTGACTGCAATGGTTGTAGCAATCCTTCTTAGGTGTGTGAGAATCTATTGTAGGAATGGTTTAATTGAACACCAGAAGATACAAACTCAAATTCTCATGGTTCTAGCACAGCTGATTTTAATTCTAGCTATTCCTGTATGACAAATTGCTCTGCCAGTTCATAAGATGAGCACAGAGGAAAAAATGGTTATTATTAACAAATTTCTGCCTTTTAGTATCTTTTGCATGAGACCAATAATTTACTTTTCTCTGGCTTGCCACATTAATCATCAAATCATCCTTTGCAAGGGCCTTTAGATTTTCTTGATTGTTTTTAATAAGCTAACAGTGATTTAAGATGTTGGGAGATAGCTTAGAAAGATTATAAAACCTCAGAGTCAGCAGTAGAAACTTTCTGAGCTACGAGAGGTGCATATTGTTTGAGACTTAAGCAGCAATTATGCCGAAGTGATGAACTGGTTTAGAGACTTTATGATGAAGAAAGCCAGTTGAGAAAGACGATCTTATCTCTCTGCGGTGTAACTGGAAAGGCAAATGCTCCCAGAAGTATTTTAGCTCAAACAAGAACACTTCAAAATGGTAACGCTGCTCCAGAATCAACTAAGATAATTTGGAGGATACCTATGTAGCTTGCCAAGTCAACACGCATTAAAAATAGGGCTTGGGGCACCTGGGTGGCTCAGTCAGTTAAGCTTTCGACTCTTGGTTTTGGCTCAAGTCATGATCTCATGGTTCGTGAGTTTGAGCCCCATATTGGGCTCTGCACTGACAGTGTGGAGCCTGCTTAGGATTCTCTCTCTCCCTCTCTCTCTGCCCCTCTTGCTCTCTCTCTCTCTCAAAATAAATAAATAAACTTAAAAAAATAGGGCTTAAAAAACAATTTGTNCAATCTCTAGTTACGACTTTAATATGTCTGATCGTGAAAGGTATATGGAATTTTACAGTAAGCAATTTCTGAAGAGAGTTTTCTAGAGAAAGTTTGATTGTCTGGGAAACAGATTTTGAGATGGGAATTTGCACCACAGGAAAGTGCTTTGGGATCAACACTTATAAAGAAGTGATGTGGTTCCAACAGAGGCTTTTCTGGATCCCACTGGGAGTTTTAGAGCTGGCGTGGTCCCTACAGGATGGCCCAAATTGGGTAAAGAGGGTGGAATCTTGGTACTCCTGCACTGGCAAGTTGGGAATCTGCCCAAGAGAAAGGTAATTCCTGCCATCAGTCAGGTGTGAGTCCTTACTGGGTCACACTCCCAGTGGCCCAGTTGAATGAATATCTCAGCCTTGAAGGAGCAATCTGGGAGCAGCTAAATCATATAAACTATCACTGACTCCTTGCATGGGATATTTTTTGAGAGTCTACCATCTGCTGAGAATTGCATTTTGCATTTGGGGTACCAGAGTGAGCAATGCAGCCCTCCCTCCCCAGTCTCCTCTTGCTCTCGCAGGGAGAGAGATTCGCAAATTGTCTAGCAGGGGAGACAGATGACCAAGGATTGTTATCTGTTGAGTGACATGAACGAAGACACGAGACACTATTATAGGAGCTCTTAGCAGGAGTAATAGCCAATTAAGTCTAGTGCATCAAGTAAGTATGCCCCAGGGTAAACTAACACTGGAGGGGTGACTGGAAGTTGCTCAGATGAGGAGTTCGTGAGAGGGTGGGCTCTGTAAGGAAGGAAAAGTGACTTCAAAGACCTAGAAGTGTCTGAGAGCACGGTGTGCTGCAGAAACTGAAAGTTGCCCAGCTGTGGTGTGTGTGCATGTGTGTGTGCATGCACTGAACTCAGTAGTGAGGCATGTGTGTGTGCGTGCATGTCTGTGCATATGTAGGGATGAGTCTACAGAGAAAGGCAGAGGCAAGCTCTTGCATGGCCATGGAACCCTATAATTGAGTTCCGCCTTATTTTCTGCCTCCACTTGCTATTATCCCTTTCTCTTTCATTCTATTCTTTCCTCTCCTCCCCTCCTTTTGTCTTCATTCAGTGTGAAAAGACTGATGAGGACCATCAAAGCCCTGGTGGGAGGCATAGTATTTAACACAGGATCTGGCACATAGTAAGTGCTGTAGAAATGTTTGCTGTCTGCTGAGATGAACTGATTCGGAGTTAGGAACCTACATATAAGTAGGGGCCCAAGTACTCCAGTTTCAGCGAGGAGGAAAGTGGGGCTCAAAGCAGAGTCCTCAAGAAGCAACTGTAACTTTGACTATAGCCTTCAAATAACATTAAAGGAGATTCAACTCAAAACCCATAGCAAAAATTATCAAAGGACCTGTCATCTAATCCCTCACAGTCTCCAACCTTCAGGTATCCAACATGCAAAATACCTCCACTCATTTTAAGTGACCCTAACCTCCCCACACTAACTCCAAGAAGCTGAATTTGGAGGCTTGACTTGGGCCACTTTCTATCAGTTCTGCTTTTGCATCACAGATCTGGCACCTAGGCAGGGAAGGTTGCAAAAGGGAGAGGAGGTCGTGTAATCTGTGCCAGGGGAAGCTAGGAGCCCTCAACATTGCCACAAAAATAAATCTCACTTAGTTTACACAGTAAATGGACAGCTTCCTGCCTCCCCAATTCTCAGTGCTCCCCTGAGCTCCCTGAAGCAACTGCACACAAACCTGCCTGCCCATGAACTCTTCTCACTTGAACAAGAGCAGCTGGTTCTCTTGCCTACAGATGTTGCCTTTCTTTTCTTTTCTTAGACTTCTATTCAGTGTTGAGACAAATTTACTTTTTTCTAGAAGAACTGGACAGAGGCTTCTAACTCCTCCCACTTATGAATATCCAAGCAAAGGAATAACTAATGATACTACTTCAAAGACTTTTTGTTTTTTGAAAAGCAATCAGTCAGAAATCATCTTCAAAAAAGCCACTCTTCCCCAAAGTACTCATTGATACTGACAATTTCATTTGTGGTTCCAGCATGAGTCTTTAAGGTGTATGAAACATTAGTGGGGTAAGGGGATACTTAAAGCTTAATCTCTCTCATCTATCCCCTAGATCTTTGTTTTTTTCATAGCTCGGCATCCCCTTTCTTCTCTTATGAGCTCAAAGCATTATTCACAACGTGTTTACGGGATATGGTCTCCTTATTTCCCGGAATAATTATAACTGATTTGAAATCATAATCCTTGACTATGTTATCCTCCTTTGATTTTTATGAAGGCCGCTGAATATTGCGTAGTGTCTTGTGGGTTCTTTTTCAGACACCAGCAAAGATTCTTACAGGAACCACAAAGTTCACATAGCCTGGAGGCAATGGACCTACCTGTGTCAAGAAATGCAGTCCATCCACTGGGAGATGAAATCCAATTCCCAAAGTTTTGATGATCACAAGGATATTGAGTAAATTTTCCCTGTGAATCAGAATCCTGAGGTCATAAACTTTGATTACATTTCTAGATTATGTGCTTACATAAATAAATACACTGGAATTCTTTTAGAATGTGATAATTGGCATAGAAGACTAAATTCTCATAAAGTTGATATATTTTAGGGTTTTTTTTGTGGATAGAGTTTTATGTGTCAGTGGGCATGTTTTTAGCTCTAGTAAATACAAATTTGGATACTGAAGAGCCATCCTGTGATTGGAGACAAAAGTATTTTGAAACATTTTAAACTAAACTTCAAGTATGTCATTTTAAATTACAAACTGCTCTTTAAATAAAATCTTGATGAAATTTAGTCACATCAAGGGTGACTTTTCTTTTTAACTAGAATACGTATGACAATTATTACTGCAGGAACCTACCTCTTCAAAACCTTGTGAATAATTTGCAGGTGATTGGAATTAAGCCACTGAACACCACCAACGACCAATACTGTCTGGCCTGTATTCTCCAGGGGACGTGATCTGAAATCCAGGAAGGAAAACAACACGTGTTGCCTTGAAACAGATGGTAAACATCTTAACAGCAGTGCCTCACATTTCACTGAACCATATCTAGCATCCTGATCACAGGACCCCCTTGTCATTTCCAACTCATTTTCAGCCATATTACTTGGCATTTAAGCTTTTCAGCACATTTGATATACAGTGAGCCGTTGTGACCGCTAGTAAAACATCAGTACATTGTGGCATTGTGCCGTACATAAGCGTTCCATTGTACCTTTGCAAGAGATGTTCAAGTGCTTTTTCAAATGTTGGTCTCAGTGAAGGGTTTATCCAGAACTGAGGATAGTAGGAATAACTGATCAAAGTCTTCCCACCATTGACATTGTGGTAGAATTTTGTGCCGTGCACCTTCTGCCATTCTTGCAAGGTTTCATTTAGTCTTTCGATCAGATAGTACATTATTCCTCTGTTGGTTGAATCTCCAATGAAAAGAATCTGTACATTAAAGAAAAATATTTGCTTTCAAATCTAATGTTTACAGGATGAGAGATAAAATAAAATAAGTATTTCTTGAAGACTCATAAAACCACAAGTCTAATTCTTTGAAAAAAAGCCCTTTCAGCTGTTAGAAATGACATCCCTCATATTCTCCCCCAAACCGGTTCATTTTCTTCTCTTCCACATTCCTAGTAATGATACTGGCTACCAACCCGCTAACTCATGTCTAAAGTTTTTTGCTTTATGCTACCATTAGTTTCTCTACCTCCCTTATGCTGTTTGCCTTCCCATATAATCAGCTTCACAAATTTTATTGCTTCAAATAGGTATGAAGTATTCTAGTGCTGTAAGATTTTTCCAACCTCTTTGTTTTATAGATGAGAAAACTGGGGATCCACTGAGCTTAAATAGCTCAGTAAAAGTCATGCCACTACTTGAGAAAAGAGCCACAGAACTGGAACATGAGTTTCTGAACAGCAGCCTATGTCCCAGAAACACTTATACTCATCACCTCTTTCACATTCCCCCATGTGCGGCTCTCCTTCAGGTTCCCATCACCTCAAATCTGTGCTAATGGCTGCCTTTGAATTCATTCTACACACACAGTGTTACAGGGATAAATTTCCAAAGGCCTACTTCTGGTCATCTTACTTTCATGCTTAAAAACCTTATTGGCTCTCCATTTTCTATAAAATCAAGCCTATGTTACTTAGGTGCAGTCAACATTTGCTAAATTTTTGTTGCATATCAGACTGCTGGGTAGAGAGTTCACACAGGGGACTCACTTCTAATCTTCATAATTGTGAGGCTTGAGTCATTATTTCCATTTCACAGGTGAGGAATTTGAGGCTCAAGGAGATTGAGGTCATAAATCTAGTATATGGGGCACACAGGACTCAAGCCTCGGCCCTTTAACTCCAAGTGCAAGGTCAATGGCCCCATCCTCTCAATGCTTCCCGTCATGGAAGATTCTCACTTTTTCACTGAACATGATTTGCACTCCACAACATCTGTTTCTCTTTGTGCTAATCTGCCTGTCTAGAAAGCTCCTCCCTTTGCCACCCCACCTGTGTAAACGCTATACAACCTCCAGACCCGAAACAAACGTCTCTCCCAGTGGGTCTTGTCCAGTGCCCCAGCTTGTCCAATGACCTTGTCTGTCCTCTGTGATTTCATTACATTTTTAATTTCCATGACAGATGTTATCAAAGACTACATGAAATTATGGCTATTTGTGTCTATGTCTTTTTTCTCATATCATATCAAGAAGTATTTGAGGTCAGAGTCAGGGTTAATTTCTAAATTCTAATTTCCCCCATACTACCATGCATGCACTTTAAAAATATTTATTGACTTGAAAGCCAAAGGGAGTTTGTTAGAGACAGTCCTTTTTAAGGTCTTTGAACAGATTTATTTCAGTCTTCAGTTTTCCCTCTCTGTGTTGAGATTTCTCTTTCCATTAGCCATGCACGTATTTTCCTCTGATTTCAACAGCAGTCATTGCTGTCACTTCTCGAGCACTACTGTATTTATCCATGCACAGCAAATTGGGTGAGAATCTGCAAAGGTTTGTTCTTTCTATGGTAAATGTATCCAATCAGCTGTGTGATGAAATGCCCAAAACGTCTCTGATTTGCCCTCCAGTCAAACACCATAAGCAACATCAACCTGAACTGAGTAACAGAAGATGCCAAGGCCCCAGTCACTGATCCTCTTGGTGAAATTCTTTAGGGGCAATAAAATTTCAGTATGATTAAATAACTTGTGAAATCATTTGAAATTCTTACCAGATTGTACCTGTAACTATTTGGCTTTCTGGTCTGGATTTCTGAGTTTCAAAATGGGAACTTTGAATATCAGGAAAGCTCTTAATTTCAGACACAGTACTAGTAATTATCCAGCCCCATCTGTATTAGTTTGCTGGAGCTGCCATAACAGTGTCACAGGCTCGGTGGCTTATGTAACAGAGATTCATTTTCTCACAACTCTGGAGGCTGGAAGTCCAAGATCAAGGTATTTGTATGGGTGACTTCTTCCGAGGGCCTTTCTTCTTGTGTTGTAGATGGTCATCTACTCTCTGTGTCTTCACAAGGTCTTTCCTCTCTGTGTCTGTGTCCTAATATCCTCTTCTGGTGAGGACACCACTCACATTGGATGAAGGCCCACCCATTAGACCTTATTTTACCTCATTGCCTCTTTAAAGGCCTTACCTTCAAATGCAGTCATATTCTGAGGTATTGGGAGTTAGGACTTCAACATATGAATTTGGTTGGGCAGGAACACATTTCAGCTCTTAACACCAGTAAAAGGCCTTTAAGATCAGCTTTTTAAAGAAGTTTTTTATTTATTTTGAGAGAGAGAGGAAGAGAGAGTGCCTGAGTGACGAGGGGAGGGGCAGAGAGAAGGAAAGAGAGAATCCTGAGCAGGCTCCTCGTTGTCAGGGCAGACCCCAACCCGGGCTTGATCCTATCAACCAGATCATGACCTGAACTGAAATCAAGAGTCAGGTGTTTAAAAAACTGAGTCACCCTGGTGCCCCAAGATCAGCTTTTAAACTAAATTGCCACTACAGGTTTTCCTGATAGGTTCTTTTCAGTATAATATGATGTCGGAATCCCTCCTATGGGTTGCCAGGCAGCCAGTAGGATCACTGGGTGTCTGTATTGTGGGCTGCAGAGAGAGATACAGAGGTTTAGGAAAATCAGAGTAGCTGCATGCTATTGAGAGAAGCACATCTCTAGATATTTGGTCTTTTCTGTGGGATTATACAAAGATACAGCCCACCAAAAATGTTAAAGCAAAAAGAGTTAAGGGTCAAGGTTCTTAGGTACAGTTATTTATTAACTAGGCAGTTATAGAAAAATTATATGACCCCTCTGAAGGTTCATTCTCTTATGTGTAAAATGGGGAAAATAATAAGCACCACTTTTGATAACTTTGATGAGATTTTAATACCTATCTTATTCTTGGCACACAGTGATCATACAAAGTGAGCAGGCTTTAAGGCATAGGAAGGGCACAGAGCGTTTTTGAATGTAGTCAGTGTGCTTTGCAATGCACTGCTAGCCCCCATAAATTCATAAACTTTTTTAGAGAGAATGTCAGAGAAGATGAGGAATTACTAAATCACAGCAAACCTTGCTATACAACCCCCTCTTCCCCCGCAGGATGCAGAGGATTGTCAGTGAAACTGGAGTCCCTCACATCTCCATCCCTTCCTAGTGACCAACAACGGCTATATGGATGGGGTAGGAAGCCTCACCACCATCATCTCCAAAACAAGTTCTAAGTTGCAAATATCTAGGGGCACTTGGGTGGCTCAGTTGGTTGAGAGTCCAGTTCATGGTTTTGGCTCAGGTCATGATCTCACAGTTCCTGAATTTGAGCTCCATGTTGGGCTCTGAGCTGACAGTGCGAAGCCTGCTTGGGATTCTGTCTCCCTCTCTCTCTGCTCCTCCCTTGCTTTCTCTATCTCTCTAAAAAATAAATGAACATTACAAAAAATAAATTGCAAATATCTAGACAGCGTTTATCAAGTCTAGTGGACAGTACTCTGGGAACAATATTTTCTAGAGAATTATTTTCTCCCATTGCCTTTCTATTCATGACAGATACAAATGATTAAATTGTAATTAAAATGAAAATACAGTTGTGATTTTAAGATTGCCTATGCTGTAGGGGAAGCAGGTTTCATAAGAGGTTGATTGGTATTCCTAACTAAAAGATTTCTAACCTCAAAAGGTCAGCTCTTTTAAGTACACATGTGCAATTTAAAAATAACATCAGGAAATAGAGTGGGTTTTTTTTTCTCAGTTACATGGCTAATATTCAATCTTTATATGTTTTATTTTCTTTTTAAAAAAATGCTTATTTATTTTTGAGAGAGAGAAAGCATGAGTGTACGCAGGCTAGCAGGGGAAGGGAAAGAGAGAGAAGAGAGAGAGAATTCCAAGCAGGCTCCAGCATGTAAGCCCAATGCAGGGCTTGATCTCACAAACTATGAGATCATGACCTGAGCTGAAATCAAGAGAAAGATGCTTAACTGACATAGCCACCCAGGTACCCTCAATCTGTGTATCTTTTAGATCATTCTATTGAGGAATTAAAAAAAAATAAATTTGTAGATTATTTGTTTTAAAGGTCAACTTTATTTTTTTTTAAATTTTTTTTAAAGGTCAACTTTAAAAGGTCTAAATTATCATAACAAATATTCATAACAGGCCTTACAATTTTCAAATAACTTTTCTGTTCCATGAATATTATTGCCTTACACTAGCACGCACAGGTATTGATTGGCATAGGCAATTGAAGAAAACAAAGGTGATCATTAAATACAAATAACCGGTAAGCAATTATAAAAATAATCCATGTCAACAATAAAACATAAAAACAGCTCATTTTTCCCCTACCAAAGTAGCAAAGATTTTAAAAGCCCCAACATCTTATGAATTCAGGGAAATGAACCCTATCATGGATGACTATGTCAGGATCATGAGGGGGAGTTTTTATCATCTTTCAACTGTTGAATCCCAAGTTTCAGAAGAGTTCCTGGCATAAAAGTTGGTTCTCATGTGTTAAATGGATAAATGGAAACCGCTGTTGTGTGTATAAATTGGCAATTTTAAGGAATTCCACTTTTAGGAAATATTTAAGGATGTCTATTAAAATATATTTTAAAAGCAAAATAAACTGGAAGCAGTATAAATGTCTGCCAGATTGCTTATATTAAGCTATAATCATACACTTAAATTTTTTTCCTCTTTTAACAGTGATATCGTAATATGGATACATTGTAATGGGGAAGATTTCAGTTAACTTTTGTAAAAAGCTAATTACAATCATAATATAAATAATGGTTGCTTTTTTTTTTTTTTTTCTGTAAAACTAACACATGTGGATGTGTAGAAAAGGTCCTGGAAAGTTAACTGTGGTTAGTTTGCAACTGGAGATATGACAGCTTCTTCTGTTACCTAAAATGAACACATATTGGCTTTTTATGACAATAATAGAACACAAAAGTGGCAACAGTGGCAGCAGTAACAGTAAGTGCATGCTGTCTAAAAACAGTTTGAAAATTCCCATGAAAACAATCAGCTTAAACTTTTGTGAAACAATGGCTTAAGCATCCGTTCAATAAACCCAGCACAGGAATCATGTGAATCATATTTCGGATTCCAGTCGCAACTTTATTCCAAGATTGAATGGCACTTTCCCATGCAGCATGTCTTCTCGGGTTCTGCAGTGCAAGAGGGGAGCCTGCCTCCATCAGGGTGGGCTCTGGAGAGAAGCAGAAGCATCTGTGTCTGGATGTGTCCTGAGAGGATGGACCTCAGCACATCAATGGGCGACAAAGATGTGTTCAGAGGAATTTTGTAACTTTCATATTCCTGAGACTCAGGAGGCAGTGCGTCACTGAAAGGGTTATAGGGGCTGGCATTTTCCTCCTCTTTTTCATACCATCGTGGACCAGAGGACCCAGAAGCACTTATGTTCCTAGGCTCTGTTAAAGCCTGGGGCCTTTTAAAAAGTCATCTCATTAAAAACACATGGCACAGTTTAATTGTCTTCATCTTCATTTCTTTCTTATATAGTCCTTATACTAGGTGGGACAGGCTATGTACTATAACAAATAGAGCCCTGAGAGGTAAAATGGCCTGAACACAAATGAAGTTTATTTCTCCCTCAGGAAAACAATCCAGGTGGTTGGAGGCAGGTGTATGTGTGGGGTAGCGGCAGTGTCGCAGAGTGATTAGACTGTGCTTGCTTCGGTTATAGCTTCAAAGAGCTTTGCTGGCACCTATATCCAGCTGAGAGGAGTACAGAGCTGCCGGGTATTGTATGGTCCCACCTTGGCAGCTGGGCACGTCACTGCTGTTCACACATTCCATTGGTTAGAACTCAGTCATATGGCAGCACTTAATTTCCTTTTTTTTTCTTAAATAGTTTATTGTCAAGTTGGTTTACATATAACACCCAGTGCTCATCTCAACAAGTGCCCTCCCTCATTTCCATCACCCTCCTTCCCCTCTACCCCACCCCATCAGCCCTCAGTTTGTTCTCAGCATGCAAGAGTCTCTCATGGTTTGCCTCCCTCCCTCTCCCCAACTACTTTTTCTCCTTCTTCTCCCCCATGGTCCTCTGTTAAGTTCCTCCTAATCCACCTATATGAGCAAACATGGTATCTGTCCTTCTCTTCTGGACTTATTTTGCTCAGCAGAACACCCTCGAGTTCCATCCACGTTGCTACAAATGGCCAGATTTCATTCTTTCTCTTTGCCATGTAGTATTCCATTGTATAGATAAACCACATCTTCTTGATCCATAAGTCAGTTGATGGACACTTAGGCTCTTTCCATGTTTTGGCTATTGTTGAGAGTGCTTCTATGAACATTGGGGTACATGTCCCTATGCATCAGCACTCCTGTATCCCTTGGGTAAATTCCTAGCAGTGCTACTGCTGGGTCCTAGGGGAGTTCTATGGTTAATTTTTTGAGGAACCTCCACACTATTTTCCAGAGGAGCTGCACCACTTTACATTCCCACCAACAGTGTAGGAGAGTGCCTATTTCTCCACAACCTCGCCAGCATCTGCAGTCTCCTGATTTGTTCATTTTAGCCACTCTGAACGGGGAGAGGTGGTATCTCAGTGTGGTTTTGGTTTGTATTTCCCTGATGATGAGGGATGCTGAACATCATTTCATGTGCCTGTTGGCCATCTGGATGTCTTCTTTGGAGAAGTGTCTGTTCATGTCTTGTGCCCATTTCTTCACTGGATTATTTGTTTTTCGGGTGGGTGTGGAGTTTGGTGAGTTCCTTATAGATTTTGGATACTAGTCCTTTATCTGATATGTCATTTGCAACTCNATCTTGGCTATTCGGGGTCTTTTCTGGTTCCATACAAATTTTAGGATAGTTTGTTCTAGTTTTGAGAAGTATGCTGGTGCAATTTTGACTGGGATTGCATTGAACGTGTAGATTGCTTAGGGTAGTAATGACATTTTAACAATATTTATTCTTCTGATCCATGAGCATGGAATGTTTTTCCATGTATTTGTGTCTTCTTTAATTTCCTTCATAAATTTTCTATAGTTTTCATCATACAGATCTCTTATATCTTTGTCAGCACCTAATTTCAAGGGAGACTGAGAAATGTAATCAAGGTACATTTGCCAGGAAGAGGAGGAAATGAGTTTGATCAACACGTAGCTGGTCTTTACCACTTTTTCCTACATACTGTCTTTCTGAGGAAAAAAACCCAAAACCTAAATTCAGATTTTTCAACATGTGAATTAGCAAAAGTATGAAACGTATGAAAGGCTAAATTTATAATCCACATGATGTATAAAAATACTTCTAAGAAAAATCCATTCCATGAGACAAATAATAGCAAGAAGTATCATTAGTATCAGTACAGTATTAGTATTAGTTTTCATATTAGTGAATATGCAGCCAGAATTTGAGAATTTTGACAGAAATATAAAATAAAATGGTTTTCATTTCATTAATCATGAATGAAAGAAACTAGCAATGGTGATACTTAAACATGCAGATATTATATACTCCATTGTGTCCTTTCTGCAGAGTCCTCAAAAGTAACAAGGACATGATTAGCAAAGCAAGTTATAAAGAAATGGAAAGAAAAGTATTGGTGGGTATCTGGTTGAGTCAATATAAAGGCAGTAGAATGTCTGGAACTTGTTAACTTTTCAGATTCTCCTGATTTGTTGAGGCTGAAAAATAATTTGGATATATGTAGAATCAATAGACAAGGAAAAAAACCCTTGATCTTAAATAATTTCCATCCTTCTTCTCTTCCCCCTTGCATAGGTTCTCTTTCAGTATTCTCAGAAATAGGGATATTTCTTCAGAGCCAACAGAATGCATGTAGATGCCAAGACAGGACTCAACCCAGCTAACAGGAACTCACTGAAACTTTTCAGGAGGTGAAGTTGTGTAAGAATGCAGTAGAAGCTACTTGTCCATTAATCTAGGCAATGCCTGATTATCAGAGTGCTCTCTCATAGGTAATTAAGGAAATGACAATGAGGTAAAGGGTCATTTTACTTATTACATCTAGTCCAGGGTCAACCATAGCCCACCTATTTAGAAAGCTCCACAGCAATTCTGATGAGCATGTGATTGAGTACCACTGCTTTCATAAGATAAATATTCATTTCTAAATGAAGCAAGGGGTCATCCAGTTCTAATATGAGGCTAAGACTGATCAGATGGCTAATGATATTTAGGGGTGATGAAAATCTAGCTCAGCAAAGCATCTCTCTGTGAAATATGCTTACAACAAATGTTTTCCAATGATGCATTTTGCTTAAATTGGCTGTAGATAACCAATCAAATTGCTTTTTGAGGTCAAGAACACATGTTAATTGCCATTTAGGCAAATCACCCTCAAATACATGAAATTTGGGGGAAAAAAGTGGGGGGGAACAAACAGCTAAGCAATATCACCTACATGTAGATCTAGCTGCTCAGAACAAAATTATTTATCTATGTTGCTGTTCCATCTGGATTATGGGCATTATGGATAAGCCATCTTTTTCTGGTGAGAATGAGGTGATTTCCTTCCCTTTCATCCTTCCTTTTATATTGAAACTGACAAGTAACAAGAATTGTGTAACTATAATGGAACTCACATATTAGTCAGAACATATTATTATAAATTAGCCACACTACAAAAATTTAAACACCTTTAAGTCCAAGACACTACTTAACTTGCAAATATTACTTAAAGATGTAAGTTACATTTCCTGTTTTAACAGCTGAATTTAAGTACTTCCAATAAATACTGCCTTTTTATATTTCCCTTTCTTCATTGCACTCTTCTCTCAGTGTTAAACAGTTTTATTACTGTTTTAAATTCAGAGCTATGTTTTCAACTGACAAACAAAATAAGGGCTTGTTTAATTCAGTCTGGCTCTTAAGTTTTTTTAAGTCAATGGTCTGGCTCCTAAGTTTTTTCAATTGTAGATTTGATTATCATATTTCCAATAAAGTTCCTATAAATTTTGCACTGTGATTACAGAGTTATGCTCTGATAAATTTTTATATGGGTGTTCCATTCAGAGCTTATTAGGTAAGAGGTAGGTATCTATTTAGAGAAATGTGTGACAGTGTAACTGAACACTTGGCTTACATTTTTCAACTGATTTTGCTTTGACCCAACACAGTTATACAACACAAAACCTATACATATATATAAAAGCCTACACATGAAATAACTTGTATTTGGATAAGTTTAGAGTTTAAAAGGAGTCCCACATTTACTATCCTCCATACACCAACAAGTATGACCTAGAAATGGGATACAAACGCTTCGAGGAGAAATCTTTATCTTTTCTCCAGAGATAACCCCCTGTTTACATCACTGTAGTGAGGGCAAATGACAGACTACACAAGGTACAGTCCTACTCACGTGCCACTAGGCACTGTGGGGTTCCTGGTCAAAGTTACTGGAAACTTGAACCCCTTTTTAAGTCTCAATTGATTTGTGTCTTGTCTCTTCCCCACAGGTGGGCATATATTTCCAAATGTAGCCTTGCATTCATCAGTGTAAAACAGTAGTAAAAAGATGGAAAAGGTCATAATAACAACATAAGGAAATCCAATTGAGGGAAATGAGCACTTAGAGATTCTAAAGAAAGCAGAATGCTAGAAGGCCTAACTTTCTAATACCTCTCATGAGCCCAGTCAAATTCTATGGCATTTAAATCTGATTCTTTAGAGAAAGATAATTCCATTTAATGCATCCCCAAAAGCTGAAGTTTGCCTTGATTAGGACTTAAAGTTCTGTCTTTTTGTGGAGCAACATTTGCACTACCTACTCACGGCAACAGTGAAACTTGGCTTCTCATTGTAAGAGTGTGAGTTACATATTGATTGACAGTCTTCAGGTTAGTAAGGCTGTTCCACCATTAGAATTTGCATGTTTAGGTATGTCCCCAATTTATGTGATCAAAGAAGCATAGGTTGCAATACACTGAAAACTGAGAAACTTGGGCTCCTCTGCCCATCGCCTGTTCTCTCCAATCCAAGAGAAATCAAAGAAGGCACTAGGCTTGAGTGATAGAACTCTCCCTGCAGATTCTTTTTCTTTTCTTTTTTTTTTTTAACTTTTTAAAATTTACTTATTTTGAGAAACAGAGATAGCATGAGCAAAGGAGCAGCAGAGAGAGAGATAGAGAGAGAGAGGATCCCAAGCAGGCTCCACACTGTCAGCACAGAGCCTAATGTGGGGCTCGAACTCAAGAAACTGTGAAATCATAACCTGAGCCAAAACTGAGAGTCAGATGCTTAACTGACTGAGGCACCCAGGTGCCCCTGCCTGCAGATTCTTTTAGGAGAAGAAAGGAAGATCCTTTTTTCTTTCTCCCCCAGTTCAGTTAAACTACTTCAAAGTAATGTCTTTGGTAGACTGCCTATTAACTACCACCACTGCCTTGCGTCGGCACTTTCCTTTTACAAACTTTTCCAGAACCTCGAGGACAGGTCGGGTGCCAGCCTCTGAGCTTCCTTCTACCTTTACAGTTATCATGCTATGTTGAAACAATTGCTTCTCTCATGTGTTTCCTTCTACTAGAAATTTAGCTGTTTGGAGGATCACGTTTGTATGTCCCATGAACAGATTCTGAGCTCAACAAAAGCTAGATGAGTGAATGAACAGTGAGCATCACAAAAAATATAAAAAGTATTGTGAGCTTATCTTTAAGCAACCAGGTGACTAGACTCTACTCTGGTAATGTGTTAGGGATAACAGAGATTACAAGGTTTCTGATGTGGGGCAGCAGAGTTAATCTGATGCAACTGATGAATACAAAATCACTTGGATGGGATCGGAACTATAGTTAATGCAGGCTTCCTGATTGTAGGTCTGAAGTTCCTACCACTCCCTGACCTTGCTGTCCTTAGGCATGGGTGAAGTGCATTTCTGTATAATGTCACTCAAATAAAGTGCTTCTTTTGAATGTTTGACATAGTAGAAAGTGAGCCTCCCCAGATGTCAGTATATAAGGTGTTAAGAAAACAAAATATTTATGTTATTTGTTTTTCTATTTTTTAAGGCATAATTGGTATCCCTTAACATGTATTTATCTTTGGAATAGAGAAAAAAATTCTGGATAGGATGAGAATTCATTGTCTTAGTTTAGTAATGAAAGAGTTTCAAGATTCTTTGTGTATTTATAGTTTTTCTCATGAAGAATGAGAAATCAATGTACTGGGAAAACTTTTTGCTAATGTACTTCTATGCACAAATAGAGTCTTCTTAAAATAAGTGCTATTTGATAGTGATAACTGTGAGTGTTCTTGCAGTTATGTCTGTGCTGGGTAGAGTATGTGGGCATGCGCTTGTCTCTTTATTACCAGATGCTATGCTCGTGAACATAAAATTTCTTTCTCAGGGTCTCTCTCCTTTGCATTTCCACTGCCTCTGCCCTAGTTCTGATTTAAATTCTAAAATAGAGATTTTTTGATTAAAAAATATGCACACATTGTAAAAAAAAAAAAGAAAGAAAATCAGACAGGTATTTTAAAAGACCTCTTCATCCTTCACCAAACATGTTCTGCTACCTGAGCTGGCTTCATGGGCACGTGGCCTGGGTGTTGCACGGAGTCCGTGCAGCGGGAGGGTCTGTGCTAGTGCCATTGCTCTGCAGTTGCCTTCTTGGGCATCTTAGTAATTTTGAATGCAGGCTCCTGCATTTTCATTTTGCCCTGGGTCTCGCAAAATATGTAGCTGGTCCCGGCACCACCCTGTCCTTCTCTGACTCTCCTTCACTTATGTAATCATTCATTTTGTTGTTGTTGTTGTTGAGAGAGACAGAGCTGGGGAGAGAGGCAGAGATCCAGATGTTCTGTGTTCAGCGCTGAGCCTTTCACAGGTCTCGATCTCATGACGAATGACTGTGACCTGAGCCAAAAGAATCGGACACTCAACTGAGCCACTCAGGCGCACTCCTATGTAATCATTCTTAACTGTGTTATTCCCCCAAATTTTCTGTGTATATAGGCATGTTTGCAAGTGTGTATTAGTTTTTACATCAGTGGCACTATTCTCTACATATACTATAGAATATATACTATCTTTAAATCAGTACTTCTTTAGAAATCTATACTTAGAATCTATACTTTCTTTGACTTGTCAATGTTGCATGATGGAATTTTTCCATGAAACAGCCTCTGCTTCCCTAGCACCTGTTTCCTCCTCCCCATAGGCAGTCTCCATACTGCTGCAGAATGATGTTTCTAATTCTGGCTGTGTCACTCCTCTGCTAAGAATGTACAATGCTCCCCTGTTGTGCATGGAATACGTTAGCATCCTGGTAAACAAGTCAGACTCTGAGAACCAAGCCAGTGTACTCATGAATTGGAGTTCTGAGCACGAAGGTCTGAATGGGGCCTCAGGACTAAGAGAATCTCTAAGAGAAGCCCTCACTGCTAAGCAGCCAGCCAGCTGGTCTCTGCCAGGAGCACCTAATCTGCACATCGGGTTTATTTTCAGAGTCTGCAACTGTTCTCTCTCCCAAACAGGCAGAAAAAGGGATCTTCCTTTTTTTCTCATCATTACTTTGTAGTAATAATCAACCTTGAAATTAGCAAAGACTTATCATTTGTCTCCACCACCCCCCTCCCCGCCCTGCTACCAGTTTATTTATGTGCCAAAACCCTACCCCTTTGAGTGATGGTATTAGGAGGTGGAACATTTGTTAAGGTAATTAGGTTTAGATGAGGACATGCGGGTGGGGCCTCCATGATGGGATTAGTGTCCTTGGAAGAAGAGGAGACTAGAGCTCTCTGCCCTGTGAGGACAGCAGAAAGGCAGCCAATGGAAGGAAGCTAGGAAGAAACTCTCATCAGAACCCACCCCTGCTGGCCTCCAGGTCTCAGATATCTCAGCCTCCAGAACTATGGGATATGAACAATCTGTGCTTAAGCCACCCAGTCTATGATATTTTAAGACAAGGAGAAAGGCTTTTAGCTTTCTCCAAAGCTGATTAATCTACAGCATAGGATTAGATCATGTAGGCTTCTTTTCTTTTACAGAGGAAGAAAATGAGCCCAGGAAACAATATGTGTCATGTCAAAAGCCATGGAATTTAGTTATGAACTTAAATGAACATCTACTGCCTTTCAGGTTAATAGACTGTGACATCTTGGAATTTTCCTGAGTGTTCTAAATTCTGAGGTCGGAACAGTATTCTGGAAAAGTTTAGAGAAATCTGACTGTTACAGCAACAACTATTTTCATTGCTTCCAGCCCTGCATTTCTAAGATGTGGATGTTGAGTTATCGAAGTTGGCAGTTAAAAATGCCAGAGTAGTGGCCACACATACATGTGTGATCATGGAATAATTACTCAACCTCTCTGAGCTTTAAATTTCTTAAGTAGAAAACAGATACAATATCTACCTCACAGATTTGTGATTTGAAATAAACAGATTTTAACCTATTTGTTTACAAATACCTGTTAAGTGACTATTACGTATTAAAAAGTTGTGCTAGGCAGAGCGGTTGTCAGTGATTCAGACATGTTCCTTGTCCTCATGAAGCTTACAGTTTGGTCAGATGTAAGGTATGAAAATTAGCAGCACACAGTTCCCTGCACGCAATCAATTCTCAGTTAATAATAATATTAACTGACAATAAATGTCTAAATGTTGGGTTTCTTCTCTTTCCTTTTTATTTTAAAAATTTTTAAGAAATGCTTATTTATTTTTGAGAAAGAGACAGCACATGAACAGGGGAGGGTCAGAGAGAGAGAGAGGGAGACAGGGAATCTGTAGCAGGCCTCAGGTTCCGAGTTGTCAGCACAGAGCCTGACGCGGGGTTCGAACTCAAGAACCATGAGCTCATGACCAGAGGTGAAGTCAGTCGCTTAACCAACTAAACCACCCAGGTATCCCCCTCCGCCCTTTTTCCTTTTTAAAAGTAACTGATACTAATGCTTTATCTTTAGAGATACTCTCAGTCATGAAAATTGGTGTACTTGCATTGGAATCACCGTGAAGATTTCCATCCGCCTGTCCTGCCCCTCACCCCTGTCATTCTTTTTAAATTATTTGCTAATAGAAAGTCTGAACATAGGCCTAATCTGCAAAACTGGCATACATTCATTCCAGTGCTCTTTTCCTTTTGCATTAATAGAACTTAAAAAAAAAATCAATTTGGAAGTCAGTCTTCCCATATGTGAGAGCTTACAAACAGTTTGTAAGGAAATGTCCAGCTAATAAAAAGTACTTTGAAAATCTGGGTAAGAATTACTTACTTCACGTTAGTCAAGCATCTCAGTCTATGTGCCCAGTTCGCACGTCCAAGGGCTCTGCCGGAATCTACCTACTCAGAGCGCGCCTATAAGAAGACACTGCATGTCCAACAATCAGCTTAGAAGCCTCACTAAAGGAAAGGCAGCCTAGTGAGGTCCGTTTGAGACCTGCCCGGGAATGTGAAAGAAGATCAGGAAGGTTAGTGTGTCATGCACTCAGTAAGCTGCGACAGAAGTGAGTCTTACATGCAAGAACAATTTAGTGCCTGCGCAAGCGAGCTGCAGATGTCCGCCGTCACTGCAGCGCCCTTCGAGAGCTGCAGCTGACTGGGCCAGCTGCTCTGAACTGCCATCTGTCAGCTGACGTGGCAAGCGCTTACCAATTTGTGCTGAGAAAAACCAGCATGGAATTGGGTCAGCACAGGACATGACTTTAATATCCTCCATCTGTCAAGTAGACTTATTTGGAAATAATTGAGCATTCTGAGCAAGAATCATTAAGGCTCTCCTATGATAACATTTACCCATGATTCCAAAAGCCAAACTGCCTTCAATTAGTTATCCTCTGCAAAGTAGGAGAGCGGGAATTGGTCTACTGAATACAACAGTGTGGCTTTTGGTGATGCAGGTGTGGGAAATTAAAGGCTTGCCCTGCCAGATCCAGAACCTACCTTCCTTCCCCCCAGGCACCGCTGGAGTTGAGGCTTAGTTAGAACACCATATTGGCAGTTCTGAGGCTGCCATGTTATCTCTCTCCAGTCACAGGTCCTGTTGTCTGAGCAGCTAAGGCAAGGCACGATCCATTGGCCTGGAATAGACAGCAAAACCTTTGTTCAGATTCTACTAGTGAAATTACAGCTTGCAAGCTACTTTAGAATTCAGTTATGGAACAGCATTATAAATATCACAGTGAGAAGACTACTCTTGCATAAATCTGTGGAGCGACACATGCCCCCCTGCCAAGCAAACAGAACTGCAACAGGTACAAATGTTCTGGAAGAACACAGTCCATGCTGAAGTCAAGTATGGTCCTGCTCTGTGAAACTGCATCCTTACAAAAAACTAAGTGATTGGGTACTATGCAATTTTTACTTATTTTTAAATAGTACTCTAGGCACTTAATAGAAACAAAGTAGATGGGAAGTCACTGACATTGAGGCAATTGACCACTCATCTTTATTAGCCTAATACATGCTTGGCTTAGCAATCCAAAAAAGATCTATTCCCTGCTTTCAAGAAGGTCAAGGCATAAGAGAATTACTTCAATATACTGATAATTCGCTATTTTGATAACTAGTTATTGCTTTTAATTTGATCGGTGACCTTTTTAGTGTGAATCTCTTCAGCTCTTACTAGTCTTGTTGCCTTCATTTCTTCAGATCTTAGATGAGGTGTGTACTGTTCTTCTCACACGGTTGATGGGAAGATTGAGTGAGATAATGCATTTAATATACCCAGCATAATTACAATATCATATTTATCTTTGGTACTAGCTGACTTCAGACACAAAGTAGGTCACAAGCTTTAGTAAATGTTTATAAGTAAATGGATATTCTCAATGCATTAAGATCTTTTCGATTTTAGTGGTAAAGTTATGTATTCAAAATGCTTCAGCTTTTAGTGTGAGTTGATTAACAATTAGAAAAAAATCAAGAAATGATTCTTTTTGTTTTTTCCTTCTTCATCTTTTCAGAAATGGAGTTTGAACCAGAACACTGAATACAGAGTGGTTATTTATACCTTTTGTGGAGAATGCCTGATGTCTCCAACAATCACATGCTCTACCCTAAAGGTCTTGCTTATGTTACCACTAGATGTTTCTCTTGAAAACATCGAGGAGCCAAATATTCCCAGCTACTTTTTGAGTTATAAAGAAAAAAAAATGAACAACTTTGTCCATTCTGGCTTTGATTTGTGGTTCTGCTAACAAAAGTATCTGGTGTGACATTAGTGGGAAGAATCTCTCTACTTTTGGGCAATGAATACAGTGCACTTACATTACGTGACCTCAAGGGTGTCAGAATTGTGTGAATGTTTGTGGAAATAGTTAGAAATAATAAAATATGAGAGGAGGTTTAGTTATGGCCTGCTAGTTGATCACAGAAAAGGAAAGAAAATGTGTGGGTATATTAAGAGAGAACTGGGTGATTTGAAAGAAAATATTTACTCTCTGGGAGGATCTTAACCTAATGTATTATTGAAGTATCTACCCTACAAGATGTTAGGTGCTGTTGATGTTAAAATATAATAATTAAAAAAAATAGTTAATGTTTCATAGCACCTGCCAGAGGTTGGGGATATTCTGAGCACTTTCATATATTAACATATTTAAGCCTCTTAACTACAATGCCAGACCTCAAAAATTTATAATCAGGTTAGAGAGTTACAATTTATACATGTAAAATAGTGACAACATAAGAAAAGGCATAGTTGAGTAAAAATATCTGTGTGATACGAAAGAATCTGGGCTCTAGAGACACACACACACCTGAGCTCTGCTTCCAGCTCGCTCTGTGGACCTTAACACTGCGTGTTAGAGTCACCTAAAAAGCTTTTTAAAATCCCCATGCTCAGATCATATGTTGGACCAATTTAATCAGAACCACTGGGTATGGAACTCAGGCAGCGGTGTTTTTTAAATGTCTTTCAGGTGATTCCAATATGCAGCCACAGTTGCGAACCACTGTTTAACTTGAAAAAATTACTTAATATTCTCTCTATGAGGAAAATATATATATGGCACCTGCCAGAGTGCCAGCTACCCAGCAATGAGTGACTATATGTTACTCCTCCACCCCCACCTTAAGTAAGCCATGGTAGTTCAGAATAAAGAAAGCATCATGGAGGTCAGAATTGTCACAGAGCATGTGTAATGTAATCAAGTCTTCTGGATAGATAAGATTTGGAAAAATGGAATGGATATTACTTTGGGGTCAGTTGACAAGTCAGCCCTGACAATAGGGACTGAAGAAGTAAGTGGCCTCCACAAAAGATTATATATAGGAGAGAAAAAGGTCTGCTCAGTAAAAGGCATTTCCGAAGTTTCCAAATGTAGAGAAGAGCAGTGCTACTAGGGGATGGAGAGGTGCTGGGTTTTGAATGACAAAATGAAGACTATCCTCAAAAATGCTTGTTTCTCCATCCACTTCCATCTTGTAATTTTTCCGTGGTTTTCATTTAGAATATAACTTGCTTCTAATTCTAACTGTGCCCTGGAACACAGGGTTTGTAATCAATAACCAATTCCTTCAGATCTTCACATCTTCACGAAGATTTGTGTCCAGTAGGCATCCTCTTGAATGGAGTTAGAATTGGCTTTAGATCTTGTGTCCACCCTCCTCTCTTCCAGATGAGGTAAACTGAGGTCCCAAGAATTAAATGATAGAAATGGGATGATGCTGTTAATGACAGGTTGGCCCAAGACTGAGGTCTTGGAGTCTCCAATTTTCTGATCCTTTTGTCATGTTCGGCTAGGTCAGCACAAAATCATCAGTTGAAAATGAAATATGGCCCAACGGTCTCTTTGGTAGCACTTATAGGGAAGCCCACATACAGGTTGTTTTAACGAATTTCCTTATTTTACAAAGCTGAATTTAGTTAGTGGGTTCATGTGTTGATGGAAACGATGTTTAAAAAAAGATTGTTAATTTTCTTTCTAATAGGATGGTTGTATGTTAGGGACATAAATGTGTTTCTGCTAATGAGATTGTATTTAATATTTTGAAGGTCTCTGTTTTCATCAGATCCCTGAGTACTTAAGGGCACACACATCCTCTCTCCAGACATTCTCTCCCCCTCTAACCTTGCTGACAGCTAATTTTGTACAAGCTGAGGTCTTCTTTGGCCATTTGTTTCTAAAGCTGAAGAAATAAGTGGCCAATTGCATGCACAAAAATCCAAATATGGGTACCATTAGTTTGTGGGCATAAAATCTCATGCACTTCAAAAGGACTCCTGATTGGGTCTCTGAAATCTTGGCCCCAATGGTTCATACTACTATATATTTATACAGTCATAACTCTTTGCATTTTTGTATTGGTTTAAAATGTCTCCCCCCTTTTTTATTGTGATTTAGTAACACTGCTTGAATTAGACATCTGTATAACATCTGCAAGACTAGAGTTTCTTGATATTTTAAATGATACCAGCTCTTAACTAAAATTTCAAAAAGAGAGACATAAATTCTATGTTATGTATTTAAACACTGAATGAATCAAAGCTGTGATTTCTGAAATAGAGTATGACATATGTTTTAGGGAATGACATTCTGAGGAATAAATACCACTTTTGGGAGAAGTTATTTGGTTTATAATTATAGCTTTATATTTAATGCAAGTTAGATTTCAGCCATCAAATGAGTCAGATTGGCTGACACAAAGAAATTCAACTCTGTGACTTAGGGCCATAGTGAGATGTAAAATCATATAGATAGCACTAATTCCTGACTCTATACTGTTATAAAATAAAGTAATTTTCACTTAAGAAGAAAAAAATACATCATATTTTCAACATTAGAACTACTCAAGTATAAGCTGTCATATTCCCTTGCTACAAATAAAATATGATAAAATTTTTTTATTGATATATCATAAAATGCATTTGGAGTTATTTTCCTCCAAGGTAATTAGCATTCAAAAATCATTGTATAAATTTCTTCTTTCTCCAGATTAGAATTATTTTCTCTTTCTTAAGCAAAAACTTTTATTCTTAGGCTGTGTCTTATAGTTAGATTATTTTCTAAAGGCTAAAAATCAACTTAAAAATACAAAAACAAGTCACGCAAAATGATATTAGCTAGTGTTATTGAAAAGACATGTAGACCATCATTTCATTGGCAAGATGAAAAAACAAATCCTGTTCTGCTAAATAATTGTAATGTGCTGTGAAAATAAGATTTCAGAACTAATCTATGGCCATGCAAGTTAAGATTGGAGTTCCTAAATAAACTTCCTCCCAATGTTGTCCACCGTGACAACTTCTTTCAGCAGGAGGGAGTCCCACCATCACGGGAGGAAATCATCTCTGGCAACAAAAAATTCATTCTTGCAAACTGTTCTTCATGATCTCACTCTTTTGTTTGGAATCTTTAGATCTTTAGGACCGTAAGGGTGGAGCAGGTACCCCTGGTGGATTGTGCCCTGACTGCTCACAGTCTTCCGTGGGAAGGAGGAGGGCTTGGATCTTGGATTTAGTTCAGCAATCATTTTTAAATCATCTTAGACACTGAATGATGACTAACGGACAATCTCTGCTCTGGACAAACATACAATCTAGGTCAGTCATCGTTAAAAACTAACTGCTAAGACACGTTCACTATATTAATACACACCCACTGTCGTGTATGTATCTATACTCCTATATTGATGTATTGTTTGTTATACAACAAAAATAAGAATGATCGACAGACATAAATGTATATATTTTAATCTTTACTGGCTTCATCTTGGAGACTTTTCCATGCCACTCCATCCCCTTGCTCTGATGCATCAATTCACTTTGAACACTACTGATTGGAGAAAGAGAGAGAAATTAAACACTTGAAACACAATGAAATAAGTGCCATGGTAGACATGTGCCTCAAGTATTCTGAGAGCACAGCAGAGAAGCTAATCAGAGGGTGGGGTGGTAAGAAGAGGCTTCCTGGAGAGGAGAATACAGCGTCGGGAGAATTGGACCAAGATGAGAAGACTTTTAGGAGAAGAGGACAGCAGGGACAGGGGTGTGGAGCCCTGCAGCAGCATTATGGACTTGAAGTGAAACCAGGGGACTGGGAGGAGGTGGGGGAGAGGAAGGGCCAGATTATGGGGGCCTAGAAGGGTCAGATTACAAGGCCTGGTATTGTCAGGCTAAGGGGACATGGGCTTGACTGGGGAGTCAACTTTGGGGTCTTCTCTAAGGAAGTCTGGCTACTCAAGTGACCAGAAGGTCCCTGTTCAAAGGCAGCCTCTCCTGTTAAGGACCAGGCATGGAGACAGCTTCATGACAGGGCCTGGCAAAAGTTACAGCAAATTTAATGAACAGAAAAAGATACTACTTCTTGAGGAATCTCAGTACCGTATCTTCAACTTTATGTTGATGAACTTTTGACTTGGTTCAATAGGAGGAACAGAATTAAGTTGTTTTATGATTCTCATAAAATGTCATCCGATAAAAAAAAAAATCCTAAACTAGACACATGGGTGTCTCCTTTGTATGTGAGAGTATATATCTCATTTAGCTGAGAATCATAAATCATACCACCTGACATGTCATAATGGGTAAATCCCTCCCTATGCAGCGACTGTAATTTATTATTTATAACACATGTTCAAGAACAGGGATATGCCCACGCTTGTTAACTGTGCATGCCAAATTGCAATTTGTACCGCTCATTTGTGAAACTCATTTCCCATTCAAGTTGTGGTGTGAAGTTCACGGCAAGGGTAGAAAAGCTCCTGAGTGTTTTCTTAGACTTTTTAGATGAAGGGAGGCTTGGGGTCATGAGGCCAGATGGGCAACTAGGAATCTCAGAGAAGATACTCCCTGTTCCTCTTATCATTTTGGAGGCATTTTTGGTCCCCACCTTTGGACTGCTCCCACTAGTCTCCACTGAAAGAAGAGGGCTGAGGAAGGAGAGATACAGGGAAAGTGGACAGTGGACCAAGGTGTCTCATTCCAGGTCTGTTCTAGAATCAAGCAGCATTCAACACTGTAGTTCCAATTTTGCATTGTGATTCTCCTGCTTCTATTAATGCTCAATATATGGGAGACATGAGCCATCATTCTCTTGGATTATTTTTCAATTAAAGTAAATGATTTAAAACTAGGCAGTTCTTTGGCTCACATAATCTATGCACCATGTAGAAATTATAGTGCTAAGTGAATTGATAGTGTGAACAAGTCAGACTCTCTGTCCTTGTGCAGTTGACAATCTGGGAAGATTGACATCAAAGAATTAATTACATACTTAGCATTGAAATATTTGTGGAAACTGGCATGGAAGAAAAGCACAGAGTGCTATGAAAATGTATAATAAAGAAACAAATCAGAGGCTTAAGAAAGGCTTTCTGGTACAAGTAACTTTTTGGCTGATATCTGTAGATGAATATGGATTCACGAGGCAAAAAGCAGAGGGTGAAGAGAAAAGCAACTGATCAAAAAATTTCACATCTTAAGATAATGCATGAATTACATGTGTTACAGTTCATACTAATGAAAAAGTCCTATAGTACCTTGATTTTTTTGTATAAGGATAGTTTAAATAAGCATATACTCATCTATATCAAAGAATTTTTTTTTAAGTGAAGTGATATCCGAGGTAATAGTCACCTTTTGTGTCGCCAGATGGACAGATCTTTAGTTCAGGCTGTGAGATGGCTTCAATGTAGTCAGAGGAAACAGGCTGTAACCCACAGGCTTCCTCTGGGTGAATCAGCAAACCACAATCCTGCATTAAAATGATAGAAATTAACTGTAATTAACATGACCGATAGTAATGAAATCTCAAGAATAAGACTTTTTTGTACCAAATAAACTTTACAGATAAAAAGGAGCAATTGCTTACCTTCTCATGGTATTGGCTTATTAGTAGTTGTTTGTACTAGAAGTAACTACTTGCATTGAGGGACTAATATAAATTCAAATGGCAATTTAATCTTTATTTTGGCGTTAATATTCATTATTGCATTAACACTGTCACTGACATTATTATTGCTCGATCAGTTTTTAAAGAAAAGGATGCAAGTTTTACTTTAAAAACATATTTGTGTTGTTGATTTATTAAAAACATACTATATTTGAAGACCATATATCAAGTGAATAAAAAGCCATTAATGGGAAAAAATGGGAAATATTTGAGGAGAATTAAAAGATAAATTCCATTTTAATTCACAGTTATTATGGACCCATGATATGCCAGAAATGGAATCAAATATATATATTTTATTCAAAACATGTTCATGTATTTCTAAAAGTAGGTAACATCTCACTGCAGTGAATATCATTGTAGAGGCATGATATGTACAAAGCAATGCGTTCTCTCATCTGACACGTGCCGTGGAAAGCAGCAGTTTGGCTCTCCAAAATCTCTCTTCAACTCTCCTCTGCTCTGGCGGGACAGAACATTTACATTTTTGCTTAACTTGTTCTTCTTCCCTTCTTCCCTTCCTCCCTTCTTCCCTCCCTTCCTTCCTTGCTTCCTTCCTTCCTTCCTTCTTTCTTCCTTTCCTTACTTCTTTACTTCCTCTCTCCCTTTTCCCTCCTACTCTGTCTCATGCACATGCATGCTCTCTTTCTATTGAGGGAAAATTGATATATAACATTATATGCATTGCAAATATGGACATTACAATTCAACATGTGTACACACTACAAAGTGATCCCTTAGCTTATTCTCATAAGGTATTGGTACCTATACCTGGCCTGTGTCCCTCCCTCCTCCCTCACCTGATTCCACTGCCTCCCTTCTCATCAGGCTCTCTCAGTCTATCACATTTTAGGGTCGGTAAAAATGTTATTATTTCCATTGGGAATGCTTTCCCTCTCATTTTTCCTGGAGAGAATCTTTTTGTGTTTTAGCTCTCTGCAAGGCCTTCTCGAAACTCTAGCACGATCATGTAGCCTCACCCTTGTCTATGTCATCCCCATTTGTTTCCTTCACACCCTTCACCATTTGGTGATAATTTGTTATTTGTGTCTTTTCCACTAGGCTGAATACTCCATGAGAGCAAATAATTATTTCACTCACACGTATACCAAGTCCCTACCATATAGTAGGCAAATATTTATTGAATGTATAATGGGTTAGGCTTAATTGTCTCCCACTTCATATCATAAATTCTCAGTAATGGAGAGAAATAATTGGTTTGACCTCTTTCTTCTTTGCTCTGTAACTCTCTCTGATGAGCAATTTCTAGTCACCTTCCCTCACCCTCTCACATATCCTTAGATCCAACTCAGATTTCCACATCTCATATGAGAAGGTCCAGGAGAGTAAGGATCAAAAGGAACGAGGGTGATGTTCAGACTTCTTAATATCTTGATTTGGATACATATTTACATTTTTAAATTCATGACTGAAACTGGGATTTAGAATACTGATTAAAGAGTAGGAAAATGATTTGTATTAAAGTGCTCATTATAAAAAAGCAATTAAAATATCACATAGTTAATAATAATGTTGTGAGTTTTCATCTCAATGAACATCTATATATGATGTGTTTGTGTGTGTGTGTGTGTGTGTGTGTGTGATATCTATTTATATATTTATCTTTGGTGCAAGCTGGACCTTTAATAAGGCTAGAAAAAAATGACATTAAGCATCTATGGGATTGCAAAAAATGTTTACATTAAACATTAGGGAAGACAATGAGAAATATTATACACTGTTAATGGGATTGCAAATTAGTTCAGCTACTTTTGGAGGAAAGTTTATACTAAAATAAAAAAAATCACAGACTCCATAGCCTTGCCGTCAGACTTCTCAGAGTCTAGTCTACTGAAACCCTTATGTAATGCATAAGGAGAGACATAAATGAACTAACTAATAAGGAGAGATTTCTAAGACATGTGATTAAGAAAACAACCAAAGAAATGCTTTGTTACCAAACAACATACGCCATGTGAAACACACCATGAACATGCCACCAAGTCACTTAAACTCACGCACTTCAGACTGAGATGTTGTGTTCAATATTTTAATAAAAAGATACCTTTCACTGCATATCTATGTATGTGTATAGATATAGGTAGATGATGATGATGATGATCATGATAGACAGACAGATTGGTAATAAATAGACAGTAGATTGATTCATGCAAATAATGTTGAGACACTTCCAAAACTCTGGATTTAGATAAACCTCTGCCTGAGGTTTGTTTGGGGTCTCTCTGGTGTATGTATGTGTGTGTGTGTTTATGGACAAATCCTAATATTCACCCAGAAGGCATTAGAAAGTCCAGACCACAGCTGACAGAGTCTCAGCTACTCTCTGTTGAAGCCCAACATGTAATTGACATGGATCGATCACAGAGAAAAATGTACGGTTACAATGCGCTGATGGCTTGTCATGTGGGGGGCCTAGCTCAGTCACTGATGAGTGGGTTTGGGCTATTTGAGGTAAGTTAGTCACAGGGGCTTTTCTGAGGTAACAACATCTGAACTGAATGAGTAATGAGAAAAATCAGGGAATGAGAATTATGAGAAGAAGAAAGGCCATCAGATAAGGCAGGAAAAGGATTTATCTGATCAGTAAAAAAAGAAAGCCATTTTTAAGGAATGCATATGCTGACAATCTACATTAAATTTTTTTTTAATGTTTTATTTTTATTTTTGAGAGAGAAAGAGAGACAAAGTGCGAGTGGGGGAAAGGCAAAGAGAGAGGAGACACAGAATCTGAAACACGCTCCAGGCTCTGAGCTGTCAGCACAGAGCCCGATGCGGGGCTTGAATGCAGGAACAGGGAAATCATGACGTAGGCCAAAGTCTGACGCTCAACCAATTGAGCCACCCAGGCGCCCCTGATAATCTACATTTTAATGATCAAATCATGGAATCTTTCTTGAGATAGCACCTCCGAGCTTGTCTACTTCAAACTCCTGCTCAGAGGCAGAACAATTAATTCATAATGTGGTCCTAAGCATTTTTGAATGCATCTTCAAAGTGGAAAAGTATTAATACCTAGAACGTGCAAAGTGCCACCCTGAGAATGCAAATCCCTGACCTCAAGTGGCATAGTCTAGCTCATTGTCAGAAGCGTCTTCCTAATCCTGTACTGAAATCTACATCTCATTTGTTCTAATTATCTTCATAGCTGCAGCTTAGAAAAAGTTTACTGTAATAATACGGAAGCTTGTTCTGACTTCAAAGCTTCTGAAACAAATGGACGGCAATAGAGCATGGTAATCTTTTAAAATGTTCAGTCAGTTAAGTGTCCAGCTTCGGTTCAGGTCACGATCTTGTGGTTCATGGGTTGCAGCCCTGCGTCAGGCTCTGTGCTGACAGCTTGGAGCCTGGAGTCTGCTTTGTGGATTCTGCGTCTCCCTTTCTCTCTGCCCCTCCCCCATCTCATACTCTGTCTGTCTGTCTCTCTCTCTTTCTTGCAGACATAAATAAAACATTTAAAAAATTAAAAAATAAAATAAAATAGTTCAGTGTTTGCACTTTCTGAATACCCAGGATCCCACATAGAAGCCTTTGATATAAAAGTAAACATGATGTAGAACAAAGAGAAGCAGAGTGGGGGGCAGACTGAGTGACCACTCCCAGACTGGGTGAACTTCGGCCTGTCTTTGTGTCTGAATTATTACCTGGCATGGTGTTATTGCTGCCTCAGATGGAGGTTTCCATGGGCTACTGTTCTGTAACAGTTGGTAGGTCAGACATGTTGGGTGTAACTAAACAGCCATGACTCTAGGAAATTCTTTTTCTTTAAGTTTATTTATTTATTTTTGAGAGAGAGAGTGGGGAAGGGGTAGAGAGAGGAAAAGAAAGAATCCCAAGCAGGTTGCGCACTGTCAGTGTAGAGCCTAATGCGGGGCTTGAACTCACAGACCATGAGATCATGACCTGAGCCAAAACCAAGAGTCAGACATTTAGCTGACTAATGCCACCGAGGCATCCCTACTCTAGTAAATTCTAAGATAGCACAGGAATCCAAGTGACATTGCAAAAGATAGACATAGCAGAGGGTAGGAGACAGAGAGGGGGATTTTAAGGTAAATGAAATTTAGTCATATCCTCTTTTCTGTAGTTTAGGTCAAAGAATATTCTATTGTATTCTGTGTTTCCTTTCAAATTTCTCCTCAGCAGTTAATCTTTGTTTGCAGTTCATAAATCTTAACCCTTTAGTTAAAGTCTTCGCTATTTTGGAAAGCCAAAGCAGCCGGCTGACGTGGACATTGTTCATTTTCCAGCTGCAGCCAAACAATGTTACTCTTGAGGCTGAATGAGGCAAGCATATGGCTAAATACAGACCTGAGTTTGGAGACAGAGTTGAGGGAGTGAGGAGAAGAAAAATGGCATCCGTATAACTGGGTGGGCTCTGTGCAGAGTTTATGAAATAAGAGAATAGTGGCATACACACTGGGAAGAGCACCACTGTGTTAAGGGATCATATTTCCAAATTTTGGTTCCAGATTTGCCATGAACTGGCTGTATGATACTGAGTAAGTCACTTGATCTACAATTCCCAACATAAAATGAGGAAGGGTGGAAGAAAAAAAGGGTGGGCACTGCATTAAATGATCTCTTAAGTACAGCAGCAATGTTAGGTGTTTACAGAATACCCTTTCTCCTTTCCTCTTTTCAAACAGAAAGACCTTTGTTTTGTTGTGCAGAGCAATCTATCTAGCAATTAAAAAAAAAAGATATTCTATTTCCCAGCCTTCTTTGTAGCTAGACCTAGCCATGCAACCCTATTCTAGCCAAAATAAATAAAATTAGTAAGTGAGTGTGGAAATTGGCTATGGATTTCTAGAGAAGTTTTGCTTCTCTGACATAAGCTTTGCCTCCTTGATGCCGCACATTTTTGGCCATGTCTTGATTCTATTTGGAATGCAGATGTGAGCCTGAAGGGGGAGCAGCCCTGTTGTGACCATGAGGCAGTCATGAGCAGGAATTTGAAAGAGCCCAGGGCATAGATGAGGCTACAGAGATGCAGTGTCAACCTTGGGCGGTCCTCCTCTGTGCATCTTGCTATGGAAGGGAAACAGACTCATCCTTGGTCAAACCACTGTGGAGACAGAATACGCAGACAAACTTCTCTTTTCCTCTAAGAGTCTGTGAAACCTACTCTTCTCGGGCCATATGGCTCTTTTTGAGTACTGCCTTAGATGTTAAAAGTGCTTAACCCTTTTAAGGGTTAACTAGTAACAAAATTTAAACTATCTTGAAAGAAAGAATTCATTAGCATCTCTCATTTCTTCCTTCACTGGGGTGATTAGTGATTTGTTCAGGCTCAGGCATCTTCAGGAAAATGAATGACAGCCCTTTGGTCTTAAGTGTCATCTCTTGAAGCCTCAGAGTCTAAATACACAGAAAAGGTGGTATGTAGCAGAGTTGCTTAAAATGGCCTTAGCCCCAGAAAGCTCTACATTTAGACTACATCATTTTGCTGGAGGTTTCACAAATTCCTGACTGGATTTGTCATAGCTCTCGCCAGAATTCAATGCGATAATTATCAGGGATTTATTTCCTTGTTCAAACATGCGTAGAGTATATATGTTTAGTATACAATTTTAAAATTTTACTAACTTTTCATGAAATGTTGCAGTGATTAACAGAAGAATCTTAAGGTGCCCTTGGTTTTACCCCATCCATGAATCCATGATCACTATTTCTTGTCCAATTTTTCTAGAAACCTATTTAATTCCTTAAAAACGTGTTTAGCCATAAAGGAATTAGCAGTATTTCTCATTTTAATGTGATATTGGCATTTTTTAGAGACTATTCGATCTGGTTGGTATTTTTAAATCTTACTTGCTTTTCTGGCCCCATGGAATCACCCCTTTAAGATGAAACAATGCTCTCCTTCTCTTACAAAATGATAAAAAATGCCCATCTAAATTTAAAACTGCACATTCACTCCCTATGGCACCCAGATCCTTCTGAGTTACCCACTTCTCCCTCTTCCGCTGGACTGCTGCTTTTTCCTGGAAGCCAGTAGTGACTTCTCAACCCTGACAATCCTGGCACTGTTCCTAGGGAGGCAGAGTCTCTGTCTATATCAAGACTGTTCTTTCCGACCAGAAATTAGGTTCCTAAAGGATCCTAAAATGTGTATGGAATCACAAAAGACCCCAAATAGTCACAACAATTTTGAAAAAGAACAAAGCCAGAGTTTCCTGATTTCAAACTATATTTTAAGCTATAGTAATCAAAACAGTATGGTACTAGCTCAAAAACAAACACACAGATCAATAGAATAGAATAGAATAGAATAGGACAGAACCCCCCAACCCCATCTATATATGGCCAATTAATCTATGACATAGGAGGCAAAAATATACAATGGGGAAATGATAGTCTCTTCAATCAATGGTACTGGGAAAACTGGATAGATACATGCAAAGGAATAAAACTGGAGAACAATCTTACCCCAAATATAAAAATAAATTCAAAGTGAATTAAATAATTGAATTTATTAATGAATAAAACTCGTAGAAGAAAACATCGGTAAAAACTCTATGACACTGGTTTTAGCAATATTTTTTTGGGACCAGTCTTCTCAGGCAAGGGTAATAAAAGCTGAAATAAACAAAAGGGATTATATTAAACTAAGAAGCTTTTGCACAGTGAAGGAAACTATCAATGAAATAAAAAGCAGCCTATTGAATGGGAGAAGATATTTGCAAATCATATATCCAATAAGGAGCTAATATACAAAATATATGAAGAACTCACATAACAGAATGTAAAAAAAAAAAAATCACAAATAACCCAGTTAAAAAATGGGCAGAGGACTTGAATGAACGTATTTCCAAAGAAGATACATGGATGGTCAAAATGCACACAAAAATATCTCAACATCACTAATTCTCAGTGAAAAGCAAGTGAAAACTACAGTGAAATATCACCTCACACCTGTCAGATTGGCTATTCTCAAAAAGACAAAAAATAACAAGTGTTGACAAGGAAGTCGAAAAAAGGGAACCCTTGAACACTGCCGGTGGGAATGTAAACTGGTGCAGCCACTATTGAAAACACTATGGAAGTTCCTCAAAAAAAAAAAAAAAAAATTAAAAATAGAGCTACCATAAATTCCAGTAATTCCACTTCTGGATATTTGTCCAAAGAAAATGAAAATACCAATCCAAAAAAAATACATGAGCCTTTATGTTCATTGTGGTATTATTTACAACAGCTAAGGTATGAAAGAAACTGTGTGTCCATTGATAGAAGAATGGATAAAGAAGAACCAATATGTATGTATGTTTAAATATGTATATGTATAATTTTATATAAATCATATAAATATATAATAGAATATTACTCAGCCATAAAAAAAAGAATGAGCTTTCACCATTTTCAACTACATGGACGGAGCTAGAGTACATTATACTAAGTGAAATAAGTCAGAGAAAGACGAATACCATATGATTTCACTTATATGTAGAATCTAAAAACCAAAACAAATGAACAGATGAGACAAAGCAGAAACAGACTGATAGATACAGGAAACAAATAATTGGGGGACTTGAAAAATAGGTAAAGGGGATTAAAGGTATAAATTTTCAGTTATAAAATAAATGTTACGAAGACGTAATGTATGCTCAAGGAATATAGTAAATGATACTGTAATGACTTTATAAAGTGACAGATAGCAACTTGACTTATCATGAGGATCATTTTGTAGTGTATAAAAATATCGCACCACTATGGTGTACACCTGAAACTAATAAAATATTGTATGTCCATTATATTTCCATTAAAAAAGAAAGAAATAAATTTCCTGAGGAGTTCATTCCACTATCTTGTTCCAAAAGCAATGAATTATTTTTTATCTTCACATTGTCTCTAAATTGAACAACTGCTTTCCTTGTATTGGGGTCAGCAAGCTATAAAATACTGAATAGTTCTTATGTGATTCACATTATTAGACATCTAATGAACATTTATAGAAAGTTAACTGAGGTATACATTAGCAATAAATAATTACAGCCTAATCCACCTGAAATCATTCTTTACACACCACATTGATCCTAAAACTGAACCTTTTCATTAAGAAAAGGGTGGAATGCCTATAAATTCATATGAAAGGAGATTTATATCCTTCATGGGAGGCATTCTGAAAACATCTTGCAAATGTAATTATTCTGGTAAGACTTTATCCTACAGAAATACTTTATAAAGCCTTTAAGGAAATTTATTAGAGTGATTTGTATAGTAACAGAAAACTTGACACAACTCAAGTATCCATTAATAGGGAACTAATTAAATAATATCCATGTAATGGAATATTTTCTAATTCTTAGAAAAGAAGGGTACAGAGTAAAGATATGGAGAGGTACAAAAGATACTTTATTAAGAGTAGGTGGCAGGACATTACGTATACCAGGATCTTATTTAGTAAAAAAAATGCTAAATATTATATATGCGTGACTATGCCTATATATTGCTGCGATGATGCACAGGTGACTCTGAACAGCAGCTCTATTAGGAGAGTAAGCATGGTAGGCCAGAGATGAAGAAGGAGAAACAAACTTCTTACTTATTTTTTTAAAGATTTTTCCATGAGTATGGGTCATGATTATATTTTTAAAAATACCTATTTAAGTGAAGAAAATAATATTTCAATTATTTAATGTGTATTTATTTTTGAGAGAGAGAAAGAGGGAGAGAGAGAGAAACAAAAAAACAGAGCTTGAGCAGAGGAGGGGCAGAGAGAAAGGGAGACAGAATCCAAAGCAGGCTCCAGGCTCCAGGCTCCGAGCTGTCAGCGCAAAGACCGACACAGGGCTCAAACCCACTAACCCACGAGATCATGACCTGAGCCGAAGTTGGACGCTTAACCAACTGAGCCACCTAGATGTCCCTAGAAAATAATATTTAAAATGGAACAGTAAAAGGACAGAAAATCAGAAAAGCCCTGATAGGTCCTTTAAAGGTATATTGGTTTTCTGTGACTGCCGTGACAAACTGCATGGATTAGAACAACAGAAATGCATTGTCTCACATTCTGGAGACCAGAAGTCTGAAATCAGGATGCCGGCACATGTGGTTCTTCTTTCTGAGGGCTGTAAGGGACGAGGGACCACCCCAGTCACTTAATACTGCCCTGGGTTCACAGTGTTTGTAGTTTATCAGTGGAAACATAATCAAAAGGGAATAGATGGAGTAAATGTTCCAGTAGAAAGATAAGCAGCTGCCACATTTGGGAACTGAGTGAAAACATGGCCATTCAAGTTCAGAGTGGATGGTGTTTGAGTATCAAGATAGGAAGTGGGTTGAAATCAGCAGAATTATTCTGGAATCATGATTTTCATCCTTGGTTCATTCTAATGACACAAATTCAGAATCATGACAATGAATTAAGCTTCTTCAATGTTGAAAACTTCTTATCGGATAAGTCTGTAAGCTCTATCCCCTTAAAAACTTACGAAATTTGTTACTCAGTAGATGTTCTTTTAAGAAACAGTATACAGTTGGGGTGCCTGGGTGGCTCAGTCAGTTAAACTTCCAACTTCAGCTGAGGTCATGATCTTGTGATTTGTGAGCTCAAGTCCTGTGTCTGGCTTGGAGCCTGGAGCCTGTGTAAGATTCTGTGTCTATGTCTCTTTCTAATCCTCTCCCGTTCTCACTCTGTCTGTTTCTCAAAAATAAATAAGCATCAAACAAAATTTTTAAAAAAATTTTTAAAAATTTTAATGTTTTTATTTATTTCTGAGAGAAAGACAGTGTGAGCAGGGGAGGGTCAGAGAGAGAGGGAGGTACAGAATCTGAAACAGGCTCCAGGCTCTGAGCTAGCTGTCAGCACAGAGCCCAACGCGGGGCTCGAACCCACAAACAGTGAGATCATGACCTGAGCCAAAGTCGGACACTTAACTGACTGAGCCACCCAGGCGCCCCTAAAAAAAATTTTTTTTAAAGAAACCGTATACAATTAAATATTTTTTTTACTGAGGAGCAGGAGGCACTTTTACTTTTATTTACAGTTTGTTCTAATAAAACATTTGCAGTGAATAAACTTTACCTATGCAATTCCCTTCATTTGAATTGTAATGCAAATGAGTAACTAGCAAAGTCATCCTACTTTGTGCAGGAGGGATGGCTAGTAAGATTGCTTTAAAAATTGGTCCTTTTCAAAGTTTGATGCTCCTGTTTTAATGAGAGTTTATAAATAGGTTTTTAATTTAATGGCTTTTAAGGGATAATGGCACTTGGTGTTGGGTAGCAGAATTGTAAACACAGCTTGACTTGCTATTTGTGTTTGAAATTCATAGTCTTACGTGTAACCAATTAGGACCCACCTAATAACGAGCCATCAATAGGATAACACAATTGTGTGTTTCTTTCCTTACATATCAGCTGAAAAGTGGCCATATATTATACTACCTGGGACTATTAAGCTAGTCCCCAGTGAACTCAGGAAAAGGGGAAATTGCAACAAATTATAAACAGATGAATTAGTTCTACTCTATTAAATTTATTAATATGACATCAATATTTGGAATACTTCTATATTTCTCATGCATTCCAAATCCCTGAACTAATATGCAATTTTCTCTTTTTTAACCTAGATGGCCTCTTACTTAACTAGGATGGGGCCAGTGTGATCCTGTTTGCTGGAGTCTGTTCTGAAAGGTACCCTGTATTCCCAATTTAGCAATGCATATGAATGTCTGGGTCCGTGGAATGGGGTCTGGAAATGAAGTGAGATGGAGACTGTGAGGAGACGGATGCTTCCCACTTCCGGTGAGCTGGGAACCCCCAGGAAAGCAGCCTTTGTTGTGGTCTTTCAGCACTGCTGGTTTGGGTTGCAGATGGAATCCAGAGGGTAGATGTGAATGCAAATGAAAAGAAAGAATGAATTTATAGGTTTCGATATTTGAAAAAGTTCAGTTCTTTTTGATTTGTGAACAAAGAAGTGTGGAATTGGAACTGAATGCACGACCACGGGGTCTTTCGTGTTTCGAAGCATCTGGATCAGTTTGGGGAGTGACAGAGCAACAGTCACAGCAACTAGAAAAGGTTGTTTCATATTTCGAAGGGGCAAACTTATTATTTGTAGACTGAAGCAGAAATAGTAGTGCTTGGAAAGAGGCAGGAGGCTACAGAGATATTTTAAAGAAGAACTTTCCATTGATGTTCACTTACCAATAACAGGGACACCAATTACAACAATGTTTGCCACATATTAAGTAGCAGGCAGGTCTTCCCAGGAAATACTGACCACTCATAGTGAGTATATCATCCGATGAATTTCAGCAGGGACTGTCCCACTTGTCAATAGCTCACTAATAAAACACATGAGGTTGTGATCCTTAAAAATGTAGCTTTGGTAGGGAATCATTTGTCTGAGTGGCACAAATAGAGTTGAATATTTAAAAATTTTTTTAATGTTTTTATTTATTTCTGAGAGAGAGAGAGAGAAAGCGTGAGCGGGGGGCGGGGGGCGGTCAGAGAGAGAGGGAGACAGAATCTGAAGCAGGCTCCAGGCTCTGAGCTAGCTGTCAGCACAGAGCTCGACGCGGGGCTCGAATCCACAAACAGTGAGATCATGACCTGAGCCGAAGTCGGACCCTTAACCGACTGAGCCACCCAGGCGCCCCTAGAGTTGAATATTTTAAAACAGCATGCAGTTACGGTAGTTTGGGGCACCGCAAGGCCACTTCCTGCCTACATTCATCTTGTTGACTGTTAAACAAACACATCTACACCCACACACACCCACACACACCCACACATGCACACGCAGGTGCTCACACACAATGATCCTTAGAATTGTGGAATTTTGAAACTTAAAGGGAACTTATGTCAAGTGACACGTGAAATAAGGTACAAAAGAATGATCTCACTACATGTCTTAAGTTATAAATTCCACCTCTTTGGGGGCTTTAGTAGTAATTATTTAGCATTAACAGTATTTTTAAAGACCACCTACTGATCATCTTTGTATACATCCACAGTCAAGCTCAAAGCATGTGAAATGTGGCTAAATTCTGTTCAGAAGAAACTGTGGCTGCATTTAACACCAAACATCCAAGCTACTATGACATTCTAAGATCAAAAGTTAATATTAATTTTTAGTGTAAACGTATCCTAACAATGCAAGTATTAAACAGCTATGAAAATAATGGTGCTATAACAGGACAGTGCTTTCTATGTATAGTTTTATATGTTTATACATGCTAATCAGGCTTTTAAAAAATACTCTAGGAGCAATGTAAAGGTCACTCCCCTAAGTCATTATTACACGGGGAAAAATGTGACTTCATGGTGGAGAAGCCCAGTCAATAGTACTCTCAGTAAGTGATTAAGAGAAACACATTACTTCTGCAGACTTGTTGCCACAAATGTATAAGTTCAATTAATCAGAGGAAACATCAATCCTATTCCAAATTGAGAGCCATCCTACCAAATAACTGATCTACATTCTCTAAAAGTGTCAAAGTCCTGAAAAACAAGGAAAGGCTGTGGGACTGCCACACATTTGAGAAGCTTACTAAGAAACATGATAACTAGAAGCAATTTGGGATCCTGGAACAGGAAAAAAAATGTTAGAAAAACTAATGAAATCCATATAAGGGGTTTGGGTAAGCAAATATATTATACCAATATTAATTTTTTTAGTATTTTTAAAAGTTTTATTTCTTTTGAGAGAGAGAAAGAGTCCTAAGCAGGCTCCATGCTGTCCGTGCAGAGCTTGATGTTGGGCTCGATACCCCGAAGTGTGAGACCATGACCTGAGCCGATCAGGAGTCAGACGCTTAACTGACTGAGCCACCACATGGCCCTAATTTCTTAGTATTGATAGTACTGATAAAGTACCATGGACACGTGAAAAGTGAATATTAGGAGAAGCTAGATGAAGGGGATTTGGGAACTTTCTGTAATTTTCTGTAAAAATTAATTTTACAAGTGAAAAGATAGTCTAATCCAATTTGATAGTCATATTTCAGGGTTTTCTTGAAGGGCAAAAATGTATTAACAGTAGAAGGGTGTTCTAACCATGAGAAAGCTTTTAAACAGTGTTGTCGAAGTGTCTTAGCAGGGCAATGGCACAGGGCAGGGTACTGCCGGCATCTAGGGGTGTCCTGTGGCAGAAACTGAAATCTACAAGCACTGTGCTCTTTAAAAATGTGGGTATTGTGAGAGGATAGTCTACAGGCTAAAGCAGAGTGGAGGTACAGCTACTGATTTGTGGACTACCCTTGGGGGAGGGCACCAATCTCCTGGTGAGCTGGCAAAGAGAAAGGGAAATACTCTTAAGAGAGAACCTGGTTATGCCAAGCACCAGGGTAGGCACTTCATATACACGACTGCACTGGATCTTGACAACTGGTTGAACATTCATTCGACAGATGAGGAAATGAAGACTTGCTGAATTTGGGGAAGCTTTCCTGAAGTCAGACAGTTTAATAAGTAGAGGAGCTAGAGTTTGCATCCTGGGTCTATGTTTCAACCCATGCTTCACAGACTGAAAAACAAAACAAAATAAAAGAAAACACACCATGCTAAGAAATGAAGATCGTATTTACGAAACATTTCCAGACCAATTAACTCTTCATCAGAGAAAACCTTTTTCATGGCTACAGATGGCATCTCTAAACATAACCAGCTGTACGTTAAAATGCTTACAGTTGGTCAAAAGTGGGACTACACAAGAATGTGAGCGATTCGGGTCAAATCTATTCTCTCCAATGGAAAAAGAAAAAAAAGCCTCAAAGCACCTTTCCAGCTCATGCTTGGTCACTCAAATATTTTTTAGGTTTGAGTAACAGTGCATTAGGAAGTCACTTATTAACTAAAGACTTAAAATTAATTCCCATGGCAGACAATAAACAGTTATTTACATATTATGGCCTATCATCAAGGAAAATATCTGTTTTAATATGATTTTCAAAATTGTCAGGACTCATATGTCATGTGTTTTTAGTTCTCCAAAGAAGTTTATAGTTTATGACATATATTCACTTGTTTTTTTCAACTGATTCCTTTAGCAGACATTTGTTCAGCATCTACATGAGCTAGCCACAGCCACTGCCTCCTGGAGTTCTGGTAGAGAAAACAGATATGTAAACACACGATTGCTGTGGAAAGCGCTAAGTGCTGTAATGAAGATTGTTCTGGACAGTGTTGGCACAATGGATGTGATCGACTCTGCTTTACAAAGGAGATTACGACCTGAAGTACACTGGCATTTACCAGGCAGATGGGGGCTGACGGAAACCCGGGGGCAGGGGCGAGGGGGGCAAAACAGTTGATTCTCTGCAGTTCTAAGGCCTACAAAGGAGCGAGCACCCTGTGTATCTGAGGGCTAACTGCACCCTGATTTATAAATTGCTAATTTTTCTTCCCTGCTGTGACTATTATCAGATTGGGATTCAGTCCTTAGCCATAAAATACACAAGACGATGTGGAACACACTGAGAATAGATTTTGATCACTTGTGTTTGGGGACAGTGTAAATCATATGGTGGCAGTTACCAAACTCTAAAGCAGTTTGTTCACAGTGTAAGCCAGCCATATCAGTTCAGGCTTTGATACTGCCAGTTATCATCAAGTTTGCCCAGCGAGAAGCTGGCATTCTGCTGTGGAAAATGTGCTATCTTCCTTGGCATGCATGGCAGATTTAAGTGTGGCCCATTCTCATGGAGGAAATTAGGACTCCGGGATCCCAGTTACAAGAGAAGGTGTCCTGGAGAAATTTTAAGATAGAAGTTGTCATTTAGCCGGTCTTAAAGTCCCCATAGGTTTTAAATTAGCTCATTATTTCCTGAACTTGAATGCTGTAGCTGTGATTTGATCATTACTGTTAGGCGGTTGTCACAATTCACTGTGTGGGATGAAGTGACTCTTTCATTTGAAGCCAACTCTGGAGAGCGAGTCCTTATAGATCGCATATCTCTAAGTCACTACAACTCTAGCCTCAAAGGCCCCTGTTATGTGTCTCGCCTCCGGTTGTCTCTCTCCACTCAGCTAAAGCCATTGGGTCTTCTCTCCTTGGCCACACACTCAGTGGACTTGTCTTCTACCACTGCTTCTCAATAATCCACAAGCACATGGCATTTCAAGCTGATTGCCAGAATATGTCGCTTCTCTGCATTAGTCCACAGCTGTTCTGGGATCCTGCTGTCACCAATCAGATACGCTTGCTTGGTCCAACAGAGCCAAGTTATAGCTAACATTGCTTTAAAGTCAGAGGCCTGGCTTTGTTCTAGAACTCTGCAGTTGTTGCCCTGCTCAGATCTGATACTTTGTTGTTCCTTGGTGTTTTATCTCTAAAAGGCCAACTGTGTCTTAAGGCTCCACCGTATTGGCTAACTTTGACAGGTCAGAACCAAAGCGGACATAGCATTAGACAATATTAATTCCCACTGAGTTGCTTTTCCCTACACCAAGTGGCCCTCGTAATTCGAGCTGTGTATATAACTGAATGGTTTAACAGCTAAGGCTGATAATTGGGGAAAAAATAGTAACTAGGAGGATAAATTATTCAATAGATGGACCATTTTTTTTAAATCATTCCCTATGGTGTTTCATAAAGTCTCATAATCCTATTTTAATTGTGTTTTCAATTTTTTATTGAACAAAAAATGATATAATAAATAACCCAAAGAAGAGCAGTGTGTTCCCCAGAGTGTGTTCCATGAAATATCATTATTTATTTTTTTTTTGAAGTCAGTATGTAGGTGTTTTAAGTCAAAAAAGAATGGTGTAGACCAACCAAACTTTGGCAAAAAAAATTTAAATAGATATTTGCCTATGTTTGCTGTCAGTACTAAGGTGTTCTAGCAATCAATTTTTATAATATAATAAAGCTGTTTCTTTAAAAATGGTTAACAAGTTGTCATTGTTTATACTGGAGATAATTCAGCTATCTCAGAGAGTGTCAATTTCCTGAGGAGGAAGTCATTTTTGATGAAATCTCTTTGACTATCTATTAAAGAACTTATGACCAGGGGATTTTTTTACCCACTTAACTTCTCTGATGACTAGATTGTGTTGAAAACACTGAACTAAGAAATCATGTGGGATCATTTGTTCTATCATGTGGTCATGAGTGAAAAACTCTTATGTGGCAGCTAAGATCAAAACAAAAGAAAATAGCACAAAGCTATATGGAAACAATTGACATCCATTTACTATTCTTTTTAAAATTATAAACAAAAGAAATATTCTGTGATGACAGACATCTGTCTGGCATAACTAAGAAATCATTCCTGGATGATTTCTTGACTTTTTGAGTTAACTGCAAGCTTTCCAGTTTCAGTAAGTCACCAATTAAGTACATGAGGTGATTCATATGCTATGAATACACCAGTTTCTTTCTTTGTTAATTTATAGCAATCCTCTTGGATGTCAATAACAAAAGTCATTACGCAGACGGCACACTATGCTATCAAATTTATTTTTAATGAGATTCCTTTTATAAAAATATTAATCATATTTCATATGCTACATAAGGCGCTGTCCATTATTATGCCTCGGAAATCGGTTTATATACTATGGAGCTCACCTATGGAATTCACAAGTGCACAGCATGGGAAACAGAGTTATTGATGCCAGTGTAGCACATAAGAGAATAGAAGGGTCTGGATCTAACTTTCTCAGTAGTATGGTGGGTCAGGATGGGGGCTCTTGTGTCAGATTGCTGAATTCTGATCTCAGCTCCACTGCTCACTGTCTTTGTGACCCTGGGCCAATTAAATCCTTAGTTGCTTTAGTTTCCTCTTCTGTGAAAGCCTGCCTCCTAAGACTGCTCAGAGGATTAACTAAATGAATATATATAATGAATGCAGAAGCATGCATGATCACAAGTAGGGCTCAGCAAATGTGGTTATGATTAAAACTGAGTATCGTGCACCAAAAGCCACATTATGCACATTATGCAACATATCTATGCATTCGTGTTAGCTCTATTAATAGACATTCTAAACAAATAGCACTTGTAATTTGTCTGGTGGAAGACCAGAAATTAGACACAAGCCCATATAATTCTAATACCCATACTCATTTCCTTATATCATTTTACATTTAAAAGAGAACTATCTGGGTGTACGCTAGCTGTGCAACATGCCACAAATAAATTACTTTTTCTGAGCCTCAGTTTCCACACATTTAAAATGGAATACCAATGTTTATTGCTCACATACCCCTTCAAATTTTTTTTCTGTTGTTCAAATAATGTGTGACCAGAAGGTGCTGGTCACCACAATGCAATGCTTTGTTTTTATTCTTTTAAAATATTTTTTCAATGTTTATTTATTTTTGAGAGAGAGAGAGAGACAGAGACAGAGCACAAGCAAGGAAGGGGCAGAGAGAGGGAGATACAGGATCTAAAGCAGGCTCCAGGCTCTGAGCTGTCAGCACAGGGTCCGATATGGGGCTCAAACTCACAAACCGTGAGTTCATGACCTAAGCTGAAGTTGGAAGCTTAACCAACTGAGCCACCCAGGCGTCCCTGTTTTTATTCTTAATGATCACCACTTAATTACCACTCAGCAACTGGCTTATGATGAATATACAGGGAGGCAGGGGGGTAAACTCAAGTAAATACCCATATAATTTAAGGTGGGTGAACATTTTCAAGGCTTTTCCCCCCTTGGGAAAGTTTCTTACACACATAGGAGTTTCTTACACACATTTGTTTTTATTTGCAGTTGAGTTTTATGAAAAGTCAAGATATGAAAGAATATAAATATCGTTTTTATTTAGGTTGAAAACAAAAACAATTTGTTACCTGTAAGGAGATTAAACATGCACACACTTTTCTCATATTTTAAGAACAATTTTGTAAGTATTGTGAATCAATAAAAATCAGAAGGTGATTTGATATTGTTGAGCAGTAAGTATTAAATAGTCAAAGAGGACCCCAGATTAGAAAAAACAATTATTAATCAAGTTTTGTGTGATTGGATATACAGAAGAATATGTATCTAAAGGTTGTCCCTTCGTGAGTAGAATAGGAGAAAAAAAAAAGCAGTGTCTTCAAAACCTGCTTTAGGCGGGTGCGGCTGTGAAGAGAAATGAATGAGCAGAGTGCAGAGGATTTTTAGGACAGTGGAAATACAATGTCTGATATTGGACACATGTCACTGACACATGTCATTATACATTTATCCGAATTCATAGAATGTACATTGCCAAGAGTGACGTGGGATGCATTTTGAGGATGAACTTTGGGTGATTATGATTCATCAGTGTAGGTTTGTCATTGGCTTAAAAAAAAAAAGTACCATTCTGGTGAGTAATGTTGATATAATTTTATTGTAAACCATTCAAACTTCTCTAAACAAAATAAAATATATTTTTTTTAAAAAGCAGCTATAAAATCAGAACTAGAGGCAGGATGGAGCTTAGAGGGAACCAAAAGTAAATACAGCCCAGTTACAATACGTGTGAGTGGCTGAGAGCTAGTTGGAACTGAGGATGCACAGACGGACAAGCTCAAAGTTGTGTCAAGGAAGGCTGAGATAATTTCCTTGGGATAAGTTATTCAGAACTGAATAATTCTCAAAAATAATGGTTATTCTTTTTCTCTCTTACAGCCACACATAGGAATTAAATGTATTCATTTAAAATATGCAAACCGGTTATGTAAATATCAATTTATTACCCATTTAATTCTCAACGATAAGTGGTGCTTCTTGTATTTCTTATTATACATAATAAGAAATAATGTATTTTTACAAATAATGTATTTTTGTATTATTATACATAATAAGAAATAATGAATTTGGAAAAAAAACTGGTTTAAAAGTCCACATATAATACTGAGTCATATTGGTTTTTGGCAAGTACACATGTAAGTTAGTAATATTTATATGCTTGAAAATTAAGAAATTGTCATCCTTCTTAACTCCTTTAAAATCACCCAATAAACATTGGCATATTTTATTCTCAGTGAATTTAAATAGCAATATCTATGCGGTTAAATGAGCCCTTTCTCATGATGTTAAAAATGACTGCAGGCATTTCCATATTAAGGAAATAAAATGCCATATATATAAAAATAATTAAAATTAAATAAAAAGCTTCAAACTTCAAATATGGCTTATTGGAGAACACCCATGTATTTTTAAAATATAGACGATCGATAAGGTTAGAAGTCAGTCCATGCTTTCCAAAGCTTTGCCTACCAAAAGCAGACATTATCTACTTTAGCACTGCTGAAAAAGTCATTTGAAAGTCTTTATTTGATGTTGTATAAACGGTATTAAGGTAAATATTCAGAGACTATAATCTCCCATTTATTTTCATTTACAGCCAAGGGAACATTCCATCATTCATTTCCTCTGGGATCATTTACTTTGCTCTCACCCTGTGAAAGAAATGCCCAGGTGAACAGGATGAAACAGCACCGTGTTGAAGGAACCTGGTGTTAAAAGGGAGAGACCAATTTGAAGGATGAGTAGAAAGGGAAGAGGAGACCAATGTCTTCAAGAAAAGGGAATAAACATGGAACAGATAACAATTAGAAAGGAGAGTGTATTTTAAGAACATCAAGGATATAGGTTACAGGTCAACTTTAGGTTTTGTGAAACACAGGGGCCAAAGGATGGAGTGATATAAACTATACTAAAGGGTTTGGGTTTTATCTTTCCTCTCATTAATTAATTAAATAGTAATATATATGCTCATTAGAAGGTTGGATAATAAAAAATAAATTTTAGAAATGGAAAGTACAGATGACATTTTGGATTTCACCAGGCATGCATGCACGCATAGTATGTTTTAGTTATGTGTTATACACATAGTATTTGTTATATGTACATACATTTTACAGAAATGAAGTCAAACTGTTCACTATGTTTTGTCATCAATTTTTTTTTTTTTACTTTTATGTAGTATTAGGACACGACAGAAGGATTTGATGGTGACGGTGGTGGCATGGGATCTTGGAGTATAATTAGATCTGCATAGTTTTAAAAAACCCTTTTAAAAAGGTCGTTGTGCCTGGGTGGCTCAGTTGTTTAAACATCTGACTCGATTTTGCTTCTGGTCATGATGTCGTGGTTCGTGAGATTGTGTCCCACGTTGGGCTCTGTGCTGACAGTGTGGAGCCTGTTTGGGATTCTCTCTACCTGCCCCGTCCCCTCCCCCTCTCCCCCCCACTTCTTTCTCTCTCTCAAAATAAATCAATAAACTTAATTAAAAAAAAGAGGTATGGAGACTGCTGGGTCTAGAGGCAGGCAGTTGATGAGGGGACTATTGTAAACCTTAAGGCAAAAGGTGATGACAGTCTGGATTAGAATGGTGGGGAAGGGGCCAGTATACCAGAGATCTTTGGGAAGAAGTTATAAGTAGTGGTGGTGAGGGAAAAAAGAATCTATGAAATCTTTTGGAAATCTGTGGACTACTGGATGGACACACCAGAAGGGAGAGAACAGTTTGTTCATGAAGGGACGTGCAGGAAGAAATGTTCAGTTTAGTTGTCAAGGTCGAAATGCTTGTGCAATGTGCAGGTAGACTGCCCAAGGGAGTGTGGCATAAAATGCTTAACTATAGAATTCCAAGGAAAGTACATAAATGTTTATTAAAATACTTGTTTCTTGGGATCAGAGTTGTGTTTCTTTGATGATCCCCCCCACCCTGGGTGTTATGAGAAGCTGCACAAGTCCACCCCAGTGATGATTTCCAGACTTCCTGGAGTGATGGTGCTCTCCCATTACTTGTTCACATTTAAGTGTCCTCCTTGCTTAAAAAAGAATCCACTGGCTCACCAGTGGGGGATGGGCTTAGATCCAAATTTTTAGCATAATAACTAAAGTCCTTCTCAGCTGAGATCAGTTGTTCTCATCTGAGTGCCTCTGTCTTATTCTTCTCACTGTTATCCTGTATTCTAGCCCCCAGATCTACATGCTGTCCCCTTATGACTTCACCTCTGTCCTAGGATGCTCTGGGACCACACAAAATTGCTATCTCTTGAGAGAGATCTTTTTTGGTCCCCACTCCCTTCTTGCCTTTCTCTCTCTGCTGTAATGTCACAATATTACAGATACATCATACTGTACTGTAACTACTTATCCATAGACAGATGTACCTTTTTCTTCAAGCTTCTTCCGAGATTGATATATATGTATCAACATACATATATAAATTTTACACTATATATACATATAACATATGTGTACATATATAGTGTAAAATTTGCCCCAAGAACTAGACAACCTAAATAGTACATAGAAAATAACTGCTGAACAAATTTGGTTATTTATTTATTTACTTATTTAAATGTTTTATTTATTTCTGAAAAAGAGGGAGAGAGACAGTGTGAGCAGGGGAGGGTCAGAGAGAGAGGGAGATACAGAATCTGAAACAGGCTCCAGGCTCTGAGCTAGCTGTCAGCACAGAGCCCGACGCGGGGCTCAAATCCACGAACCGTGAGATCGTGACCTGAGCAGAAGTTGGATGCTCAACCGACTGAGCCGCCCAGGTGCCCCAATTTGGGTTTTGAGTCAATTTGGCCTTGTGATATGTATTAGACCATATATTTAATTAGTACTAGGTATAAATTCTCTTCCAGCTTCTTGGTATGTAAAGATATTCCCCTTGGTTATAAGAAAGCCTGAAATGAATACTATTGGAGAGAAGAATCAATATCTCTTACTGATGTATATAAATTAATAGAGCACTTCCTTGTGCAAGTTTTTGTCAGCGTGTCTGAGAACCACGATGACCATCTATATTCTTCACTTTAACTTATAATGTTGTAACTAACACCAGTGTTGATGAGAGTGTGGGAAAACAGACAAGCTCATGCATTGTTTATGGAATGTAATTTGGCAAGATCTATTAAAGTTTAAAATTCTCATTCTTTTTAATCTATCAACTGTACTTCCATTTACTTTTTTAAAAATATTCATTTAGGGGCGCCTGGGTGGCTTAGTCGGTTAAGCGTCCGACTTTCGCTTGGGTCATGATCTCGCGGTTCGTGGGTTCGAGCCCCGCGTCGGGCTCTGTGCTGACTGCCAGCTCAGAGCCTGGAGCCTATTTCAGAGTCTGTATCTCCCTCTCTCTCTGACCCTCCCCTGCTCACGCTGTCTCTCTCTCTCTCTCCCAGAAATAAATAAAAATATTTAAAAAAAAAGAAAAATATTCATTTATTTAAGTAATCTCTACACCCAATGTGGGGCTCAAACTCACAACCCTGAGATCAAGAGTCACAAGTACCTGCTGAGCCAGCCAGGCACGCCTTCCATTTTCTTTCTTACAGAAATAAGACTGCACATATGTAAAGATTTGTGTGCAAAAGGATGATTATTATAGTAATATTTATGGTAGCAAAGCGTAAGAAACCATCTGAATGCCTGCCAATGAAGCACTAAATAAGTCAATACACTTAATTCACATGATGACAATTATGTAGCCACTAAAAAGATGGAGGTCATTATACATCTACTGATCTGAAAAGATGTACACACATATTAAAGTTGGGGAATAACAGAAATTTCTTATAGTGGTTTCAGTTTTATTTAAAAAAATATACACAGATGTATACATAGATTGTCAGTATCAATTTGGTCAAAATCTGGAAGGATGTACTCAATAGGATTCACTGTCCAGATTCTAAGTGTGGGTGAGTAGGTCAGATGAATGGAGAGATTTTTACCAACTATTTTATATAAGGTTTTTCAGAGTATGAGTAATTATTTTCTTTCTTCAGTGATTCTCTGAATCACTGAAGAAAGAAAAAATTATAAAAGGAATTAAGCATACGGGTATGTATTGATCTAAAAAGATATCTGTAATATTGTACGTGAAAAATGTAGTTTACAAATAAAAGTTTATGTTGAATTGCTTCACTTTTAGGTAAATATATATAGTATTTAATAGGCTAGACGTGTATATACCAGACCATGATGTTTGGGGCAGGATTAGAAAACAATGTTCATAATTTGTTATGTTATACACATTTTGTATTGTTTAGAATAAAATGAATAAAAAAATAAGTAACCATTAATAAAAGGTCATCATGGTTTGTTTTATACCCTAGATATGTTCTTTAAAAGTTCTGTGCAAATTAAATTTTATTAAGGAAAGTTGTATTTTAATTGGAACAATAGAGTTTTCAATTATGCAAAATATTCTTCTGTAAAGAGAATATAACCTTTTGTGATATTAATATTCACGACTCCCAGCTGCCCATTTTGGCCTATTTAATACTTGTCCTTCAGAGAAATAAAAGTCAAAGTTTCTTAATTATCTGTTTAAAATTTATCAGGCAAAAATGTCAGTATTTTGCTTTTATTAGCACTCTCAGGGAATGCTTGCAGCCCCTCTCCTATGCATTCGTTCCCTTTTCCTTTTCGAGGGAGGGTATCTGTCCCTGGCAGTTGAAGCTCCTCTTAGCATTGATATACTTTCAATTTTAAGATGGAAGAAGGAAGGTTACCAGCGCCTGTACAGGGAGCGGATGACTGGCTTTGCCTGAGTTAAAAAAAAAATCCTGTGACAACAGCTGTCCTGTCCGGCTTTCCTGTCAGCGGAGCGACCTTCCCTTTCTCATGGATGGTGAAGCCTATGTTTGGTCCAAAGTCAGTCTTTATCGGCGTGTTTAAAGTAACCAACTAATTGGCTGGGTAACTTTTAGCTATCTCCTTGCTTCCAACTCATGATTTAAAGAGCTTTTTAACATCTAAATATTTAAGTTACATTTGAACTGAATAGATCATAGCAGCTTATGCTTTCAAAGTGAGCAAAATCTGAGCTCACTCCCAGGAATCACTATAAGTGAATGCTTTTGAGAGATTCAAGAAGAGTAAAGCCAAATGAATGGTGTATGTTCTATTTCTTTATTTAAAAAACATATCTGACTCTGTTCTCCAGCTCAGGACAACCAAAAGGAAGAATTAGTTCTGTCTGAATTGAAGCTAGAACCCAGAAAATAAAGACAAAAACAATACCAGAAACTTCTGAAAGTGTGAAGAAAAGATTATATCACAAGTACCTGAAAATTGACTTTCCTAAATATCAACTGAAGAGTGACCAGAAAATTTTTTCACAGTGTGAAAAGTGAACACAGAATTCAGAGTTACTTACTTCCAGGATGAAAAATAAGAGGGATGAAATAATTAACTTACTCCAGATGGAAGTATTGCCTCATTGACAGATAAGTGGGATTTATAAAATCCAAAGTTACAGATCTTCTCTATTTCTGGATTATAAAGGGCAATGTTTCCAAGGGTCTCATAAAACATAGGAAGACTTCTTGTGTGTGGTAACACATACAGATGTAAGAAAAATCCTCAAAAAGGAGAAATTACAATAATTATTTTACCCATTAATAAGCACAGCCGTGTAGTTTTCTCAGTATATATAATTCATCTCAAATCTTCATCATCAACATAAATCTTGCTTTCCACAGTGGAAATTAATTCAACCTTTTCTTGCTTGAATTAATAATGAAAAGGAACTGCATCTCAGGAAAGAAAACCAATGTTTTATGGAGGTGGCCTGTAGCCCCCACTTGAATCATCAAGATTAGGCAATGACTCCTTTTTGGTTATATTTATCTGACCATTTTCTGTAAGAAAGGCACATGAATAGCTATATAAAGCTTCCACAGATGGTGCACAGAAAAGACTATATAATCTGCTATTATTTCTGCCTGTAAATGACTACATGTCTAGCACTAGCCTGGGGCAAAACTGGCTGCCAGGAAACTTGACCTGCATCATGGGCTTAATGAAGCTGTAACTTTCTGTTTATAATTCTTTCCACTTTTAACTAGCATTGTATTCAGGGGAAATGAGATAATGTACCTCTCCTTTTTAGATCATCTGGGCTACTGACCAGTCCAGGGTGAAGGGACAGTGCTCATCATCTGGACGCTATTCTGTGATGTGCTCTGCCCATCACTCTGGAGGATAGTTCAGATCTGGCCCAGGGAGGACACCTGAGGATTTGCACCCATGGGAGCAGAGCATGAGATCTGGTTGCCTGTAGGTGTGTGCTAACGGGCCGACTTGGAAATATATCGGTGCAGAATTTCTCCTGTCTTTCCCCAAAAGACAATGAACACGAGCAGGTCTTGCTAACACTTTTAGTTTAGAGTACTTTTCCTTCAGCATCCCCAGGCTTTTCCTGACCTTTTTTCTCATTCAGGGGCTTCTACTTGGTAAACCTATTCTGGACTTTTAGGCTTCTGACATGCTCAGAGAATTTAGGTCACCTCAACAAAAATGCAAAAGACATTATTTTTTTCTTACCTAAACTAAATGAACTTTAGTTTGTATTTAAGCCCCCACTCTCCCCAAATTTTGAACAAAGGGCTTTTAACTGAGGCATCTATTAAGTACACGAAAGAAGTTTTTAGAGTAGAGATTCATTCTCCTGAGTGTCCGGGAATTTCAGGAGTTTAAGGAAATACAGACTATGGCAAACCTCTTCTTTCTGAGGCCAGTCTACCTTTGCTCCCTGAGAGTGGGGGAAGGGGGCAGATGAGAAGGGGTAAATGGAGAGCTCTGGTGGAGAGGGGAATCTTGGCTTCTTGATGCCAGGCCATGCAGTGACAGTCCTAAGACCTGGAAAGAGCCCTGTCACACATCCCCAACTAGCAAGCAGCTTCTCGCCTTGTTTTCTCTCCATTTTTACCCCTCCCCTTCCACCTTCTATTTCTTGGCCTTGGACACCCAAGTAAGACATGGCCTCATAATCATGTTTCCTCCTGGTAATATGAAAATTGTTCAGTTCGTTAGCCTTGTTTCTCTCAGAGAGAAAATGCAACGTTTCCATAGCACCATGAAAACCAGGAGTGGTGCAGGAAGGGAACCGAAATTTCTTGACTTGTTGCTCAAATGTGCAACCAGGGCAATTGGTGATTTACTTAACTTAAAAGGCAGAACTAGAGAGGGAGCCACTGGCTCTGGGGTGGTACAGAATGATCCGTTGGCGGACAGGAAGTCATGCTGCAGCGGGCTTAGCTGGTGACAGAAGGGGAGGTGAAAAGGCAGTAAGATGGCTCCAGGAGTCACAAGGGAAGAGAAAGAATTACTTTTAAATATGGAGATGCCTTGCAGGTTTGCTGACATAGAGGAAGGACGGATTTGAAAAATAATTCATTGATGGAGCACGGTTTCCAGGAGCTAGGAAGTACTGAGGTCTGAGGGAAGAGGAGAGATTAGCCAAAGAAAGGAGGAATCTGTGAAGGTATAGAAGAATTTGGAGACATTGTGAGTTCATACCAGCTGACTTTGATCTTGTTAATGATCTGTTGAGACTTAGGGCACAGGGATGAAAGCTTGAGAAGAGTGGAAAAGATTTGGAATGGGTGGATCATGTCCTCTGGTGGTGGGCCAGGTGTGTCATCTTTATTTACGATGGGCTACACGCCAGCGGGTCTTAAAATAGGAGCAACTCGTTTTAGAAATTAATAAAAGCCTAAGCCCGAAGGAGGGGATCATTCTAGAAAAAAAACGTAATACGTATGTTTTGCATCAAGCATGTTTTGCAAGCTTACGGAGTACACAAGCCTTCCTAGAGGTGCTTTGGAAAATGTATCAGATGACTTGGGTCATAGCACCAACTTGGCTACTTAATAACTTTGTTGTCTTTGGCAAGATCATTCATTATCCCCAAGTCAGATTCTCCATTTGCAAAATGGGCACCCATCAATTCACCCAATAAATATGCACTGAATGCTCACCACTTGCCAGGAGCTCTGAGGGTAAACAAGACATTCTCTGTCTTCACGTTTCCACAGTGGCTCCCTACCTGACTTCCTGTACCAGGAGGGTCACGTGAGGCCCCAGAATGTGTTTTGATAATTCTGGAGCCCAACTATGGGGAAGGGGGGGAAACTATGGAAAAGTTTTTTTTCTTGAAACAATGGTCTTGTTGTGATCACAATCTTAACAGTGATTATGCTTTCTGGATAGAAGACTCTACCTCCAGATAATGCCCCGTGGCTCTCTGAGGCTTAGACTTCCTTACTACACAGCTTCTCATCCACGGATGGCCACACTGCCCCTCACTGGGAAGCGGGGAGCATGGCTTTCCAGGGGCTTTGGAACCTTCACCCCTTCCCCATGTCTCCAGTGACTGGTTGCCCTGGTCCCCTGGCTGGCTCCTCTGAAGACATCAGCACTAATTCCAGCAGGAGCACAACACAGGGCTGTCCCAGCAGCCAAGTGGCAAGCAGAGGGTTCTTTGATGTCCAGCCTGGTGCATTCTTTGGGTGGACAGAGCTTTGGAAGGACAAGCTAAAAGAGTATGTCTGGTGACTGGAAGCCAGGTCAAAGGTAACGTTCTGGAGAGGATGTTTGGGAGTAGAATTAAGGAAATGTCCCTTTCTTTTAGATGTTTATGTCTAGAATAGGAAAAGTATTCCCTGAAATCTACTCTGGAGTTTTAGGAGGAGGGTTTCATTATAGCTCTGGTCGAGTTTTAATTTCTTTATAGTACACCCAACGTTTTTAGCAGACTCCATCTTACTCCATATTGGAAAACTGTCATCTGTGGTAGAGAGCAGTAGGTGTCTTTCTTTTCTTTTGTGTTCAGGCTGAGAGAGGGAATCCGTATTTATAAGCAGATGTTACAGACAAAAAATACAGGCTGCAGATTAGGTGAAGAATAGAGGAGGAAAATGAAAGAGATTGCTTTCCTTTGTGCTTTCCGTCCTCCTCTGGGAAGGACTGTATGTATAAGGGGATCCGGAAATTAGACTCCTAGAGAGAGCTTGGCAGGTACAGACATGGGCCAGTCACCTCACATCTAGATGTGCAATAAGCTGTGAAGAAAATGTCCTGAATATTCATATCTAAATAATTCATTTCAGTAAAGCATGTGATTCTTGGGTATCTGATTAGAAATTATACTTTCTACAGTTTCTTTCCCAAGTTCTGGATCTTGACCTTTTTATGTGATTGATACACGTCCTCCTGCCTTTTGTCTCAGATCTCATTTTCTCAAAAAACCTAAAGATTTACCTGTTAAACAACGAAACCCTCCCCTATGCATTAGGTGAAGAACGTTTTTATTAAATTTTGGCATATTATTCCCTTGCCTTGTTTTGTCTACTCTTCTCTTCATGGCTCTTCTTGCCTTCTCTTGTTCTCTGATTTGCCTTGAGTGTGAATATTCTCCAGCGAATGACCTTGACATGGAATGTTTGAGAAGCATTGGGAGGGGCTTCCCTGCTGTGTCAGGAACGACAATTTCTCTCACTGTCTTTTCCTCATTAACCTCAACTCGGTATTGTGATTTGTTTCTCTTCCTGGACTTATGAAGTTCATTACTCTTCAAGTGCTCTACTCGGTACTGGTCTTTATCAAACTTTCTATTCAACTCAATCCGGCAAATATTTACTGATAAATTATGCTCGGTTTGGTGTGAGATCAAGATGTAAATAAGAATCTATTTCTTCTTTCTAGGGAACTTAGGAGGGGGCAGCCAAGTGAAGAACGTGCCAAATGCTATCACAGAGGTTCTGCTGGACACACTGGAGAAGAATTAATTGCAGGTACACCCACATTCCCACAAAGGCTTCCTAGGACCGCTCCATTTCACCTCTTTCTGATTTCCAAATTCCTACATCACTTATTTTGGGCTTAAATCAGCATTTTCCATGGTATGTTCCTTGTAACACTAGACCCAAGAGATGTTCTGTGAAAAAACAATTTCATGATCAGTTAAGAATAGGAAATATCATATACACATTCTCTTCTTGGAAATCCACAATGTACACATATCCGAGGTTTCAGCTAGCAGAGTGGCAGATGAAAATTTGTTTAACCCAGAATTTTCTGAACCTATATAATCATACCTCACTTTTGTTTTTTAACATAACACCTTATAGGAAAAGTGTGTTTTTCAGACTACACCTTTGGAAACATTCTATTAATTGATTAATTAAATGATGACTATCAGTGTTATGAAAATTCCATTTGTTTGCAAGATTTTATTTTTATCACCATGTAAAAAGACCTTCCACACCAACTGGATTTTTATTATTAAAAAAAAATTAATGTTTGTTTATTTTTGAGAGAAACAGAGAGAGAGAGCCAGAGCAAGTGCACAAGCAGAGGAGGGGCAGAGAAAGAGAGAGACACAGAAGTGGAAGCAGGCTCCAGGCTCTGAGCTGTCAGCACAGAGCCCGACATGGGGGGCTTGGGCTCACAAACTGTGAGATCATGACTTCAGCCAAAATAGGACACTTAACCGACTGAGCCACCAAGGTGCCTCTCCCAATTGGATGTTTAAATGCCTAGGATTTGCTGCTGTCCATTAGGGGAGCCACAAGCCACATGTAGCTCATCTCACTTGAGATGCTCTAGAAGTATAAAATACACACTAGATTTGAAAAACAATATGTAAAAAGAATGGGAAGTATTTCATTAACAGTTTTACATTGATTACAGGGCACCTGGGTGGCTCAGTCAGTTAAGCGTCCAACTTCGGCTCATGTCATGATCTCACCATTTGTGCGTTTGAGCTCTGCATCAGGTTCTGTGCTCAGAGCCTGGAACCTGCTTTGAATTCTGGGTCTCCCTCTCTCTCTTCCCCTCCCCAACTCTTACTCTGTCTCTCTCTCCTTCAAAAATAACTAAACATTAAGTTTTTTTAAGGTTTTACATTGATTACATACTGAGATAATTTGGGTATATTTGGTTAAAAAATTTATTGAAATTAACTTTGCCTCTTTTTTATTTCAATTAAAAACAACATTAAAAAAAAGAACAAAGTATTGGTAAATGTAGTTTCCCATCACCAAAAAATAAACACATACATGCAATGGAAAAACACCTCAAGATAAAGAAAGTGGTATTTCAACTATTTTGCTGATGTGTTCATGAGAATATGTTACCTCCCTTTTCTCGTATTATTTTCAGAGCTCAAAGTCTATAATAAAAGATTAAAAGGCTTAAAAAGTTAACTTTACTTCTTTCTACTTTTTTAATACATATATTTTTAATGTTTATTTATTTCTGAGAGAGAGAGAGAGACAGAGACAGAGAGAGACAGAGCACGAGCTGGGTAGGGCCAGAGAGAGACACACATAGAATCTGATGCTGGCTCCAGGCTCTGAGTTGTCAGCACAGAGCCCAACGCGGGCCTAAACTCTCAAACCAGGAGATCATGACCTGAGTCAAAGTCGGACTGAGCCACCCAGGTGCCCCTCTTTCTACTTTTTAAAATGTGGCTACCAGAAACTTTAAAATTATACATGCAGCTCACATTATTTTTCTACCAACAGCCCTGGGCTAGAAAATAAGAATTGCATTTTCCATATTATTTTGTATATCTTCTACAGCGCACAGAAAGATACTATACCCAGTGAAGACATTTAACACATCCTTGTTGACTGAATTAATTTGTGGTTAGCAAGGTTGGGATTCGGTTGAGAGAGCGAGTGAACCAAATCTTCTTCTCCAAGGTGCTCACAATTTTTACAATTATTTACCATTATTCATGATTGTACCCCTTGTGTGGATTGTTCCTGTTGTGCATTCCCTACTTCAGCTTATAAATCTTGGAGAACACCATTTAGCAATGCTAAGCTGACACTGAGCCCCTATGACCCTTAGTCAGATTCTCCTTAGCTTCCCAGTCGGAATGCTTATGTGCACCTGTAATTTCTATTTCAGTGTAATCATTCTTACGGCATTTCAGTAGGCTCCCAAACTGGGGGCATTTACAGGCTGCCAAGTTGTTCCCTGACATTGAATCTGCATTTACTGAAGGGATGACCATTGTTTCTCATAACCCGGAACCCTATTCCTTGGTCGCTAGGGAGAAAAACAGAGTTGATTTTAACCTACCATTACCATACTTGCTCCAGAGGAATCTTCATACATGTGTCCTGAACTCTGAAGGTTCACATAATAAAGCTAGGACATAACTGATTTTCTCTGTGTTTTCAGTTACTAACAGAAATGAAAGGGGAGATAAAAATCACACTTTGATAAGTCATGCCACATCTGTAAGAACAGCCTCGGGCGCAGTGAGTTTCAGACAATGGGGAGAGGCGGTCTTGGCGGCGGCTCGTGTGAAAGTTGCAACAGGAGGAGAGAAGCAGGATTGGGCACTGCTCTCCAAGGCATGAGTCAGAGGGAAAAATAGGGCACAGCACCATGGAAAATAAGCTGCAGATGCTTTTAGTCAGACAGAAGTATGCCCGCTCCGCGCGCACCCACCGTCTGCAGGGTTATAATGAAAATAGATCCGATATACTCATCTTACACGCAGAAGCACAGTGGGGACACAAGAAATCATACTGAATGCAATGACCAAAAGAGGGGCTTTCACCTAAGCTACAGAGAGCCGTCAAGAAAGGTGTATGTCCATGATCTTTGGGAGTTGGAGTATGAATGTTAAAGGCTTCTCGTTTTGTCAGGCTGGCCCTACAGAGTCGTTGAGAGTTTCTACTTGACCAATGCCAACATGTAGGGAATTGTGGGGCTTTTCTCTTCTTATGGAGCCAGCGTGTCTTTTGCATCACTGCCATCCCCAAACAGTATTTTCTGACCTTTTTTTTTCTTTGGCACTCATATTCTATGCAGGTTGTATCAGTCTTTCTCCATCACGACCCAAACATTCTGTTATCACATTTAAACTCTGAAATGCATTTCGGCGTGTATCCCCAATATTAAAAAACAAACAAACAAACCCACCAATGACTTTTCCACTGGCATTAAACAAAGGTCATACGCCCCAGCCTGACCTTTAGAGTTTTTATAATTTGGCCCAGCCTACTAGTCTAGCTTTACACCCATAATCAACTTGGTATACTCCACCGTCTAGGTGGCTTGGGCAGCTTGACCCCCGCACTCTTGTGGCCTGGCAGCCCCAGCCTGCAGCCCTGCACATCCAGCTTATACCACTGTCCAGGCTTCAGCTCTGTTCTGTGGTTCTTCTAGCACTGGGGCTATCTTCTGGGTCCCCTCAGCAATTTTCCAAGCATTCTTCTACCCATTACCCTGCAGGTGCATGCTCTCTCTCTCTCTCTCTCTCTCTCTCTCAACTGTAAACAATCTAAACAATCCTTCCTGAATTAAATCTCTTTTTTGCCAATTACCTGCTATGTGACCTTAGCCTTTACTTAACTTCTCTGTGCCTCAATATCCTTAAGTGTGAAACTCAGGATAATAATAGCACCTACTTCATGGGGCTTTTGCAAGAACTAAATGAAATTTTGCAAAGTGCTTCATACAGTGCTTGATACACAGTATGCCTTTTGTAAGCGATTTGCTATTAGCAATAGTAGTCATGGTAACGGTATTAGCGGTATTAGTTTTATTCCTGACAGTACTTCCTGTGATTTCATACATTGTACCTGATCAATGAACATTTAGAGAATAAAAGAATAAGTAGATGAGCATAAAGCAAGAGGTTTTAAAGTTAAAAACTTAAAATTAAAGAGATTCAATGCACTCATTTGTTATGATTTGAAAACCCTGCTTTAGGGATTCTTTCTTAACAATGTCACGACTTACTAGATATTGTTTAGGGAAAAAATACAGCTTTTTTAAAAGGAAGAACTAAAATAAAAACAAGACTCTACTGCCAGCCATTTGTGGATTAACTACTTTTTGAAATGCATATTTTAGTGTGCAAGTCTGGAGAAGCAAACATTTATCTTCATTTACATTCGATATCCTTAAACTGCAATAAACTTACACACATAAAAACTGTTAAGGCTGAATGACAACTGAATGGAGGTTTTTAACTTTCTAGATTGCTTTTATGCCCATTATTTCATTAAAGCTTTCTTGCTCTAATGAGCTAGACTTATGGGAAGGGTTTAAAAATAAAACTAAAAAAAAAAAATTAAGTGTGATCTAAAATGTAGCCACATCTATTCTTCTCTATCCGTGTACAGTAGCGCAGGGACTGAGGAACCACTTTCTGGCCTTTGAAAATCAATGTGCATTTCATGGAGGGAAACTGCTGCCTTTCAGCTACAGCATTTTCCCTGCTGTCTTATAATGATGTCCTGCACTAAATTTAACATGTCCCCAGACTCCTATTTAAGTCTCACAGCTGGGAGACAGGCCTAGCCCAGCCAATTCTATTTTCCTAGAGTACCTACAAATCTGCCCTTTAATAATTTATTTTCTCCACTATAATGGTCTCTAACTTAGCTCTAATAGACTTTGCCACATAGTTGCTGCTTTAATCAGGGAAGAGAATTCTACAGGTTTATTAATCGTGCTCTTTTTCAAAAGCTGCTGATTAAGTATTTGCATTATGGCTGCAAGCAGCCAGAAGGTACAATCGAGGCCGCAAGCTCACTGAGGGGCAGGCTGCAGGTAGCTGGGAACCTAGGGCCTGCAACAGACTGCATACAGCTAGTGCCAACTCAGCAGACTGAAGTTTCAACTCTCCCGGCTCTTAGCAACAGATTGCTCCCAGCACTCTTCTCCCTACCGTCTTCTTCACCAGGAGGTTCCAGCAGGCAGCAGCCTAATTCCTCTCTGCTCCCCACAGCCCAAAGGAGCTAAATTATGTCTGAAAACTGAATGACATGCTTGGCAAAAGAATGCATTCGACCACGAGACAGCGCTTACAACAAAGTTTACTTTGGCCTATTCAACCAGCGGACCCACGGAACACCATCTCCCCTGCCTTCTAGGAAAGCAGTAACTTCAGCCACATAGTCGCTTTACGTGTCGTATTGCTGGTACAAAAACAAGTGCCAAACAACACAACGAGGCTTCCTGTCCTCCAGAAAACCCTACTCTCCACAGTCAATTTATAGCACGCTCGTGAGAACACACATTCAGACGAACACCAGCCAAGCTGGAGGTTTGTCAGAACTCAAGACACTGGGAATTAAGCAGTGAGTAGTGTTTTTGGAAGAAAAATAACCTTACATTTATTTGTTTTATGAAGAAGATAAATATTTCCTTCAAAATTCATAGCTGTCTGGATGTCCTTCAAATTTCTCAGATACAAATGCCAATCTCCCTATCCCTTCAATGGTCATTGTTGGGCAGAGATGAGTGGAAATATTCTTGAGGTAAATTTGGTTATGATTGGTCCATGACTTGCCCAAATTTTTCTACATTTGGCTCCAGGGCAAACATTTGAAGCAGTGCTTCATATTCTGAGCCTACTGTAAGTGTGTTAGATGCACTTCTCTGACCTATGATAATCAGATTTTTTTTAAATTAAATCTTTACTTGAATTATCACCACTAGTTATGTTGATGTGCCTTTAATCACTAAACAACTGAACAGCTCTTTGTTTTGATAAAGGCTACTGTATGGTGAAAGGTGCTCCTCACCATCTTCAAGAACAATGAGAATAATTAAACTGTGGAAGAAGGAAAAGAAAAAAAATAATTTTTAACTTATGTGTCTTCATAATCAAGTCTACACAGGGGTTTCTGGAGTTAATATTATAAAGATCTGCATAGATATTTTATCATGTTTACTAAGTGGGTCTGAGACCCTCTATGTTTATATTTGTATCTTATATTTTTTAAATGAATTAATAAACTAATCAACAGAAACTTCAATAGACTTCAATAGGGTGGTTTATATATCATAATATAGTAAGGAAGAAAAACATACCATTTGTAGGAAACCTAATAAAAGGGATGTAACAGATCATTTTAGTTCTTCTCTAATGGAATTTATAAAATTAAAAACTCCTTTTCCTAAATGACACATTAGAAAATCCCAAAACACAAATGAATTCTTATTCATTTCTATTCTTCACATTATATTATAGTTTCTAATAAGCAATGAGACATACTGAGTTGAAAAGCTTGACAGATTTAACAGGGAAAAAAAAAACCCAAACCATGTTCTGCTGGCAGCTGAAGTGATTATCTGTCATAGTTTTGCTGTATGGAGACAATATATGCTCTGCTTCAGTGGCCTGGAAAACTAGTAAAATAAGTTTATAGTCTGGTCTGTGGTAATTAATTATTTTTAATCAGTATTATTCAGGTAGCGCCATGAACATTTGTTACTGTGATCATTGTAAAATGTATTATTGTCAGTGTTTGCGCAGCCATGCTGATAGAGGCCAAGCCTGCACAGATAAATTAAGTCCACAGATACCAATATCAAACTCCTAAACACATGTAAGAAAATACATCTGATTTATTTCTGGGTTTTTATATCAGACATTTATTACTCTTGTATCCCAGTTCTACAGGCAACATGAAGTAGTGAAAATCTGGTGTAACTCAGAAGTGGGATTAAATCTTAACTCTACCACTAACCCTGGGCCAACTCTTGACCTTTTAAAGCCTTAAGATCCCCATCTGTGGAGTTAATAACACATATATAGTGGGGGCAATTGTGAGATAATGGATGTAAAGTGCCTACTCAAACCTAACACACAGTAGGTGCTCAGGAAATGGCAGTTCTATTTCTCCTATTCTTTCTCTGCTCTGAGTCTCCCCAATAGCACTTGCTTGAAGTCTCCTCTTTAGAATGAAGTAGCTAGCATGTCATGTCACAGCTGAAATTTTCAGATGATCCACAAGAAGACAAAGAAATTAAAGAAGAAATTGAATTAATGTGATTTTGATTTTATTAGTTGAAATGGCCCAAGAGAAACTTCCACCCAAGAGAAAGAAAAGCTTGAACATATACCAAACAAACCTTCAAGGTATTAGGGTACTATCAACAGTTTATTTTTTCAACTAAAGTACCCCAGCTTGTTCACATTTTCCATCGTTTAACTTGGTATCTTTAATACAACGTTGGCCGGTCTAACTGCTCTCACATTTCACTTTTGGTTCGTTCTCTCTTAATTTTTTTTTATCAAACATTTGTTCATATGCATTGTAAAAACAAACAGAAATTAACCATAGTGATGGCTAAAATATAAACCACAAATTTGACTGAGTCAGAGGAGGTCGTTTTGGGTAACCCAAAATTCCACATCTCTGTGTATTTCAGTCCCTTTGTCCACTTATTAAATGATAAATGAAAGAGATCAGATGAACAGAATAAAAATTAATCCATCTTAAGAGTTCTATATGCTCATGGTCAGATCCCAGATCCAAAAGGAAATTTGATCTGGGGTTTGAAAGCAGCAGTGTCTTAGAATGATTTTACTTGATGAAGTTCCCAGAAAATACATGGCTGAGCCTGGCAACAACTTGTCAGAAACTCAGGCGGGGAAGTGCTCTGCTTCTCCTCAACTGAAAACATAAAAATCTTATCTATTTTGTTTCTTCTTTCGTTTTGATATAAGTGCACTCTCTGTCACTAGGGATAAGCCTTTATTTATTTATTTTAGAGCATGTGTTTTGTATTCAGACACGGAAATGAAGAGAAGGTAATTTTCCCTGAAAATGTCTTCACCTTTTCATCCTTCTACTCCCGACTTCTAATAAATACTAGTCTGCCTTCCCCCATAAAGCTGGACTGTGGTTACTCAGATTTGAACCCTACGTATCAAGCATTTAATGCGTAATATTCAGCTAGGTGAAGGGTACAAAGAACAAGATAAGATTGGCCCTTATACTCAAGGACCTTATTACCAGTACCTCCAAAGCAGCATGTATGCCCATGTATCGCATCCACTGTGTACCCAGCATTTATATATACCCTGTGACTGTACAGGATGGGAAACATGGGGAAAAATGGGAAGAGAATGAAATGACGCAGGGCAGTGTCAATAGTATTTAGGAAACGACCAAACGTGTGGTATTTAGCAGCTGCAAATTCAAATATAATGCTGAGGATTTAATAGACAATCCCTCGCCAGTTTCATTCTCCTTTACTTTTGGCTCTCTGATTTACTCAGAATACAAGGAACGGAATCACTGTATGAGGTATTTTCAGTGTCTGTAAAGGTCCATGTTTAATTTTAGTCTTTGTCTAGAAAAGGTTTTCGTTGCTGCCATCTAGACAAAGGAGCCAACAACATTTTGACTAAAATATGTATTGTAGACTTAATTGTAGTGTCATTTTTGCTGTTATACCTGGAAAATAATGAAGAAGGAATGTGTATAAATTGAATTGTTCCAATAGTAGTGTTTCCTATTTCCTTTTAGCATCTTTCTCAATTTCTAGGATGAGCTTGCCAATTAAAAATACATTTGGATTGAGGTCTGAAACTGATATACCTCCCAGAGTTTTGGGCCTAAAACTCAATGAAAATGAACCACAGAGGCATGTAACCAATAACCACCCAAATTTGAGCGAATTAGAACTATTTTGTTTTGCTACCCTAGTCAGAAAGCCACAGGCATTCCACCACTCCAAAAGTTGCTGAAGAGTTGACAGAAAGTATAAAAAATGAACACAGATTGTACATAATTGTGCTGTTGCATTCTTACTCCAACAGCCATAGAAAGGGCCCCAACTTTCAGTTCAAAGGCTTCCCTTGCAAAANAAAAAAGTAGTTTTTTTAAGTTTATTTATGCATTTTGAGACTGGGGCAGAGAGAGATAGAGACACAGAGACAGAGACAGAGAGAGCATGGGAGGGACAAAGAGAGAGAGAGAGAGAAAGGGAAGAGACAGAAGATCTGAAGCAGGCTCTGTGCTGACAGGAGAGAGCCTGATGTGGGACTCAAACTCACAAACCATGAGATCATGACCTGAGCCAAAATCAAGAGTTAGCTGTTTAACTGACTGAGTCACTCACGTGCTCCAAAAAAAAGCCTTTCTAATAACAATTTTTTTAATATTTATTTTTGAGAGAGAGAGAGAAAGAGAGAGAGCAGGGGAGGGGCAGAGACAGAGGGAGACAGAGGATCCGAAGGGGGCTCTGCTTGATGGCACACAGCCCAGTGTGGGGCTGGAACTCACACGAACAGTGAGATCATAACCTGAGCCAAAGTCGGATGCTTAACTGACTGAGCCATGCAGGTGCCTCTCTAATAACAATTTCAACTAAATTTTACACTCAACAAATTTATAAAATACACCCTTAAAAATACATCCTAAAATACACATCTCATATTTTTGATATAAACAGAGGCAAATTTATAAAGATGTACCTTTAATTTTTCCTCTGTATTTTTTTATACTTGGAAAGTAGATATATATGACTCTCAGGGAAAGGACATATGAATTCATCTTATTGAACAAATATTCACTGACAAGCTGACTACAGCAAGAGGCTTCACTGGATGCTGAAGATATATAAATAAAAGACAAAGTCCCAGCCAGTAGAAAGTTCTTAGCTGGGGACAGAAACTCTTACAATACAGTGTGATATGTGCTCTCTGATGGATAAGAAAAGATAATCTGAGGAAGGCTGAAGGGTTTCTCTCACACTTGATCTAAAACTTTAAGATGAGTTCCCTGGAGATAAACTCGAACTCAATGTATCTGCCAGGAAAAAAAGAGAAGAGTAATTCAAGCAAATGGGTAGTGCTTCTAAAAGACAGCAAGTTAGAGGAAATGACAGTAAAATGAGGGTCCAAAAGTTGAGGCACAAGATGAGACTTGGAACCGTGGGCACCAGTTTATAAGGAGATTGGATTTTATACTGAAAGCATCGGGGGCAAGAGTTTTATGGGCAGAATACAATCATATTTGCCCCTTAGAAAAATCACTTAATTGTCTAGAGTGGCATGAGACTAGAAGTAGAGAGAAAAGTTTGTCAGAAATCCAGGTGAAAAATACTGAAGTCAAGTTCACAAAATATGAAAGATGTAGAAAAGCTGGACCTGGTGATCAATGAGGTATAAAGAAAGGCACAGAGAAAGAACATCACAAAAAATCTCAAATGAGTCTTCCTAAGTATATTTTTTAAATGTGTTTCTTCTGTTGAGAACTGCAGGAATATGTGCTACCTGATTTTACAGCTTGATCTCAATTAGGCTCACAGTAATCTTGGAGGTAGACAGAAATGAAGATTTGCCCAGCCTGCCTGAAAATCCTTTATAAAAAGCCACTCATTTTCTACATTGTTTGGGTAGAGAAGATTAACATTAGCTTTTCTTTGACAATAGTTAATATCACTTTTCTGTCCACACAGTCAATAAGTTTCAGTGCATATACACCACCAGATAGAAATACGAAGATAGTTTTTGTTAGGTTTTGCATATGAGCAACATGGTACTACTTATAGTCTCTCAGATACTGCACAATGCTTTTCATCTTTACTTCTGATGTCCCTGGGACTGAGAATGTACCCTCCCACTCAGCCTGCCTTCTACCAGTCCTTCAATATCATCTCAGATGTCACTTCCTCTAAGAAGTCTTTCCTAATACACTTAAATCAATGCTTTCTAGTATGAACTGCAGGATATAGGTTTACAGTGTCCTCTGCTCGCTAGGGCATGAATTTCCCGATAAATCTGTAAACTATTTGTTAATCTTTGAAAATGCTGTCTTTGTCCTATATTTGATGTGTTTAAAAGAATTTGGATGTTAGTTTATATTCCAAAAAGTGTCAAAAAGCATGCATCACTTTTCTTTCTTTTTTTTTTTTTTTTTGTTTTACTTTTTCCCAAGTACCTATCCTCTGAGATTTGGGAACATTTTCTCATTCCTTTAATTCTCCCTCTCTAATAGCACACGGTCCTTACCTCCAACTGACCTTGACATTTACAGGCTAAAGGAACCAATACTATAACTGCCAAGGGTGGCCTGACAGGCTTTAAAACTGAGCAATGACAGGAATGGGGAAAATCTGATTTGTACGTGGGTGACTTCTGTAAACTAATTTGTAGTTGAACTCACATGACTTCACCAAAATTTAATAAAATCCTGTCATCACATTCAGATTTCAGACTTTAGATGTTTGCTAAATGTAGAATAATAATTCAGAGCTGATTTCATTTTTCAGAGTTTGACACACTATATTATTTGAGAGTTTTCGATGTTCAAAAAAGTATACATTTCTCTGGTAACAGGATATAAAAATGTGTGAATAAAAAGTATTTTTAAAATATCACCTGGTTATTGCTTTATTTTCTAGTTCTCTTGTTTTTAAAGTTAGAAATTAAAGTTAAAATGAAATTAGTCACTGAGGACGGCACATGGAATGAGAGGCAGTCTATTGTCTGGAAAATGCAGGACTAGAAGTGAGAAAACCTGGGCCCGTGTCCTACTGAAAACACTCAGTTTCTTTTTATACAAATAAGAAAGAGATGGTAGAGATGGGCTAGAAGTTTCTTTCAAACAATATGCCCCATGGAATTTAACAACTTAATATTTAGGAATGCAATGTTGCCATGTTAGTAATACCATAGAAATACACCAAATATTTTATGTATTTGCCGCAAGTTACTTTGTGAGCTTTTCTAGGACTTTAAGTAGACTTGCTGGAGTTGCTAAGGAATAAAATGATGTTCACACTTTGCTTGACCATTCCTAAGCAATGTCTTTAAGTTTCATTCACAGTGCCAGATAAATAATGAGTGAATACACACAAACAACCAAATCTTTTTCAAAAATAAGTCAGAGCATGCCATGCCTGTTTTCAAAATTATCTAATGGCTTCCCTTCCCCCCCCCCCCCCCCCCCCCAAACCACCAC
>NW_027531893.1:2994631-3019694 GCF_008692635.1 Crocuta crocuta
CTGACCTCACAGTAAGTCAAGTCTTTAGCATGGTCTACAAGACCTCCATTTCCCTGTGCCCACCTCATCCACTTTCTCTCTCCTCCTCACGCCTATTGCTGGAGCCACACTGCCCCGTTGTTCCCTGTTCTTCAAACCACCAAGTGCGTGCTCACCTCAGGGCCTTTGCACGTGCTGTTCCTTCTGCCTGAGATGCTCTTTCGAGAGAGTAAGGCTCACTTTCTCACTTCATTCAGGTCTCTGCTCAAATGATACTTCATCAGAAGAATTTCTCTGTATAACTCTTAAAATAGCACCCTTTTCACTTTCTGACTTTTCACCATGCTTGATCTCCATAGCACTTATCACTACCTGATAAGATGTATTTTTATTTGTTAAAATTTTTAAATATTTCTTCAACTCATTGTGAATTTCCTGAAAGCAGGGATCTTGTCTGTCTTTGTTTCCTTCCTGGTTCTTGTCCGCTGTTATTGGCTGGTATCTGTAATAGTGCCTGATATTTAATAGGTACTCAACAAATACTTGTTGGTTTACTTACAGAATGAAAAAATACATCTTTACATCTCTATCCTAAATCTGCATAGAGTTAAGACGGTAAAGAAGGCAAGAATATACAACTTATATGAAAAAAAGAAAAACTTAAGAAAGTAGAATAAGAGTATGGCTAGAAACAATCTTATCTCTTTTCCAAGAAATGTGGGAACTTAAAAAAATCACCCATGCATAAGCTCTTTATTTTTTCATAAATTATAAGGCAGTATGACTACATAATTTTTGCTAACTATTTCTTTGATTTTATAGAACTTCTTCATACTGACATCAAAGAAAAAAAAAAGCCATCTGGGAACATGGAAGTAGTTGGAATTGAAGATAGAATTGAACACTATTATGTGACGATATATACTCAGGATTGAGGAATGCCTGAATCTTGCCATAAAATGTAGCATGAATGATGTAACTTTTTAAAGAAATTCCTGAGATACAATACAAGGCATGATGGTAAATGGGAACCAAGTCATCTGTGCTCACATCTGTGTCCCAGCTCACATATTCCAGTGCCAGGAGCAATGTCTCCTTGCTCCACGACCAACACCAATCTCATCATCTTTCCACTCTTTTTTTGTTTAAATTCTTTTTTGAAAGAGAGAGAGAGAGAGAGATCAGGGGAGGGGCAAAGAGAAAGGGAGATGGGGGTTCCAAAGTCAATTCTACACTAATAGCACAGAGCCCAATGTCGGGTTCAAACTCAGGAACCAGGAGATCATGATCAGAGCCAAAGTTGGACGCTTAACCAACTCAGCCACCCAGGCACCATTCATTTCTTAGTCTTACAAAAGACTTTGTTTCTTTAATAAACTGCTAAGCACCGATAGCATTTGACATCTTATTTTGATCATTTTTCTAGATATATGTATAATATCCTATGTGCTGTGAGTTTTCTAAGAATTATATATTATTTTAGTGTTCAGTTTTTCAGACACCAGCAAATTTAAAAAAAATTCATACTGACCTAAGGACAGCATTTTGGTGGAGGCATAAAATATCAGGAATTTCAAATAGAACCACAATGACTCTTTTATAATAACCGTATAGAAGATAAGTGCTGGTGTCTCATGCACAACATTCAAACATCTTATAGACTTCCAAATTTATGAAAAAAGAAGTTTACTACAAATTTCCATGCATATAATTTTTAGGTAATTTCCAAGTCTTGAAATAAAATTTGAAGCATATTTTACCAAAGCAGAGAAAGAATAAAGGCCTATAACAAAAATTTGGACAGCATTTGCAAATTTGCTTTCCCTGTCTGATTAACATTATAAATAACCAGATCTTGAACACAGAGTAAGGTTTTGGGCAGGAAAGCAAATAAAAATAAATAAATGCCTTTCTTATTCTGGGTCTATTTTCTTAATGATGCCATGGAAAGGCAGCCAGTGTTACTATCAAAAATATAAAATATATGTTCCAAATAATCAGTGTGCTATCCAGTTCACTGGATGTAATTTTCAACACTTTCATGCATTATCACCTATGACTAATTAATTATTTGCAAAGCATTTGAAATGTCCTGTGTCAGATTACTACCTGTCCATTGCAATTTTCCCAGCACATCACTTCTTTCCTTCTTGCTGGAAGGGGGCTTATAGAATTTTTGAGCACAGAATCTCAGAAGCAGCCTGCTGTGGGTCTAAAAATCCATTAGGAAACTGTGATAATTGGACACATGTCAGCAGTAGCAATTCATCGTCAGAGCCCCCGGTAAAGGCACAGTTTGCCCGTGTACACCAAATGCAGGTGCTGGTGGAGTTTTGCACTCCCAGATTATGGTGTTTTGTAAAGATGGGGAGTGAAGCACAGGAGGTAGTCATATTGAACTTCATCTTTTTCTATACAGTTTCTACCAAACCTCTACAATTACTGAGCTATTGATTGCATGGCAAAAGTCCTATATTCTTAATTATGGGCAATAAAATATATTTTATTTTTAGCTCTGGCTGTTATATGTTACCATTCCTTGTATATTACATATTTATATACTGTATCTCTTGTGATTTAAGAAAGATTTTAGAATTAAAATTCAAACTTGTCTGATAAAAACAGATACTTTGAAATAATGCTACGATGAGTGTTTTCCTATGTTATTTGCCATCTTCATTTAGGAAATATATAATTAGTGAAAAGTAAAAGAATAGATTTTCTTGTATCTAATTGTCTCTCTCTAATAGAGATACATCATTTGTTACATTTTTGGTCTAGTAAGTCTTTATATCTGTATATGCCGTTTAAAAACTTCCAGGGACAGTAGACTCTTGTTCATACAGAATATACAGAATCATATGAAACTGATGCTGTTGCTCTAGAGAACTTTTATTCTGCTTTGGGTCTCAGGTGGGGTGACAGGCTGCATGCGGCCATGCCTCCTCTGTCACACACTACCCAATCGTTTCTGATGAACAGCATCTGTTTCTGAAAGGTTTGGTTGCAGCCTGGCGGGTAGTTTAACTGCAGAACAGAGTGAGGTTAATCTCCTAATGGAATCCCTGGGTCTTCTTCACTCTTCATTTAACCAGAGGAATTAAATAATTCCATATATAGCAGCAATTACTGTTAGGCCTTCCACTGTATTCTTAATTGAATACTGTTCCTTTCTCTAGGCTTTGCAATGGTCACTTTGTCAAAGAAATGTAACTGTCTTCTGACAGAAGCTGCGTATCTTTTATTTAAAACTTATTTATTCTTATTCCTCCGTTCATTTACTATCAGTGAGAACTGAGCACGCTTCCAGCGCCTCCATTTTGCAATGGTTTTCTGTTCATCCACGTCCACTTCTTATTCCAAGTTATTTGCCAGGTTTCCATTAAGCCAATTGTTAAGTGTACTCAGGATAACAAAGTCTAACTCAGAAAACAGTTACAATTATCTTTAATATTGCTAAAGTTGGAAGAAATGGAGAACCCACCCACTGGCTTTCTGTGTGCAATACAACGCAGAACTTATTAAGAGGAAACACGAGTCTCCTTAAAAGTTTTACAAGAAAGGTTAAGCATTGTATGGGTTTTTACGGGTGTAGTAAAACCCAGAAATAATGAAAAGCAGCTTCTGGATTAAATTAAAATAATAATAGTATTTATTTTACATTTATCTGAAAGTGGACTAGAATCTCAACTTTGTTTACATGTTTACATTTCAATTGTTTACATTTTATCTGTTCACAAAAACTGTTGTTTTTACTGTAGCTGTAAGGAACTCTCTTCCCCTTTTACAATGTCAATTTATCATTTAAATAATAGTAAAAAATGGCTAAATTGAAACTTTTCAACATCCAAATAAAGAATGTAACTGTGGTTCTCCTTCCTTCCTCCTGGAAGAAAGGAGTCACACAAAAGAAATCGTTTGTAAAGAAGTGTGGAAAACAACTGCTTTTCACTGAAGTGAGCTGCACGAATCTTTCTTTTTAAAATTTTTTTGTCTGTTTCTATTTATTTTTGAGAAAGACGGAGGGGGATTGGGGGAGGGGCAGGGAGCGAGGGAGACACAAAATCCCAAGCAGGCTCTAGGCTCTGAGCTGTCAGCAAGAAGTGACTTGGGGCTTGAACTCACGAACCACAAGATCATGACGTGAGCCGAAATCAAGAGGGATGTTTAGCTGACTGAGCTACCCAAGCATCCCTCAGTTATGTTCTTCTATTTACACCCAATCGCCACTAATAGGTGACGTATTTCATATCAGTTCATTGTTTATTTGAGCAGCTTGCTACACATATTCATCCACTTATACGGTGCCTACTGCTTCCTCTATGAGGAAAGACCTTGGAGGGAACATGAAGACAACTCCCACCCCTTACGTAACTTACAGAAGACCCCCAGGCTTTTGACACAAGCTGCAGATGCCTGGAATCCCTTCCCTTGGGAAGCGGTTTTGGGTTTTTCCCTTGGGAAGCTTTTTGAGGGCGAGGGACCCTTTATGTCCTCATATCTATGTCCAAATTAATATTCAGTAAACATCTCTTGGCTCACAAGTGTTACCACGTCTACTTTTCAAAAGTTTTAAAATCTTGGAAGCAAATATTACTTAAATTTTAAAATTTACGTTGCCATATGTCACTCATTTCCTACTGTCAGCTATAAAAATCAGAATTTCAAAACTGAATGGAATAAGAAACTGCTGGAAACCTTGAGCGAAAGAACTATTGGATTACTGGAAGCCAAATGATTTCTCAGCCCACAAGGTTTAGATAAGCCGTTGGCATTTGGGAAAAGCTGTGGGTTCTACTGCACATAATTACTATGAATTATTTATGGCTATTAATAATTATAATTTTTGGCAGTTTCTTACATTTTTGTAAAGCTCTGTAGAAAAACCAAGTGTGATTTTTTTTTCTTCAAAAGGCCAAAGGTTGGAGCTTAGAATGATAAATAGAAATAATTCCTTGAAGAAAGAAGTACTAGTGAAAAGGGGAATACGGTAAAAGGAAAGGACTACTATATTTCAATCACCTTCCAGGTACCAGGCACCGTGGTCTTCAGGCTAAATATGTTGTGTTATTTAATTAAATAATGCTCACAACAACACAGTGAAGTAGGTACTAGTATCCTCATCTTAGAGATGAGGTCAAGTAACTTGACTGCCAGTAATGCCAATATCAAGAGGGAAACTGGAATTTGAACCCAGGGCCGTCTGACTTTAGAATCCATGGTCTCACCAGAGCTTCTCTGTGGCTTGCTGCTTCCAGTTACACTGCACATCAGGTAAATCAGAGGAGAAATCTCAGGCTTAGAAACCTAATGATGCTCAATAACCACAAAACAAATAAGGAAAGGAGAAAAGGAAGGTGGGTGGGAGGGAAGAGGGGGAAGGAGGAGGGGAGGAATTACAGAGAAATGAGGGAGGGAAGGAAGGAAGGAAGGAAGGAAGGAAGGAAGGAAGGAAGGAGAGAAGAAAGGAAGGAGGGAGGGAGGAAAGGAAGGAGGGAGGGAGGAAAGGAGGGGAGAAAGGAAGGAGGGGAGGAAGAGGGGAGGAAGGAGGAGGAGGGAAGGAGGGAGGAGGGAAGGAGGAAGGGAAGAAGGGAGGGAGGGAGGGAGGCTTGGAAATGATTTACTGAACTGTTAACCAGTTACTCCATTAACTGGGTTTCTTTCATTCTGATAAGGACTGACCTGTTTTTAATGAATTACTAAATACTTTAACATGGTCTATCTAACTCTTCTGGTATTATTTGTACTTATTTTATATGAATCTTTATTTCAGGAAATGTAACATCATTAAAACTAAAAATAAAAGGCTCTCATTTAAGTGTTTAGCATGGGCTGACAGGTTTAATTCCACTATTGCTTTTATGGTGGTTTTTATTGTTTCTTATTGTCTAAAATATCAGAAATATTTTAATATGGTGGATGTCCAGTGCATCCAACTGGATAAAAAATATTCTTATTTTTCTGAGGGAAGTACACATGTGTGACGCAGCTGAGGTCGATAGACATAAATGTCCTCTAAATACTTTCCCATGTTTATTTTGGAATAGATACAACTTTAGAATTTCCATATATCAGTTTTTTTCAGAAATAGCTAATTCAGAACTATATTAAGAGTTGTGAGGGAAATGTACTCAGTTAATATGTATCCAATATTCTTATATGTAGAGTGTTTCAGAGTCTTACAATTATATCCCTGATTTGTCACAAACTAGCTGTGTGATCTTTGGAAAGTGACTCAACTACTCTGTGTTTTAGTTTCCTCATCTGTAAAATGGACCTAACAATAGAAACTTTCTCACATTTTGGGACATTATATAAGTTTTAAAAATCTTATATTTTTGAAATTCAATTTTAATTAAAAACTTTCTAATGTTTATTTATTTTGAGAAAGAGAGAGTGAGAGGAAGAGAGAGTGAGTGGGGGAGGGGCAAAGAGAGAGAGAGAAACAGAATCTGAAGCAGGCTCCAGGCTCTCAGCTGTCAGCACAGAGCCTTATCCAGGGCTCAAACCCACAAGCTATGAGATCATGACCTGAGCCGAAGATGGACACTTAACCGACTAAGCCACCCAGGCGCCCCAAGACTGTGAATAATGTTAAGACATTAAGCATTTACTGAGGAAACTGCAGGCTCTCAAAGTAATGCAATTAATTTGACTCATTAATATAATTAAAATGCACCTGTCCCTTTCTACCTTGGACCAGGGTAAACTAACCTTTAGGACATAGTAATTAACTGTAAACTGCTATGTTCAATTTAAAAGCCACTGCCGTTGAGCTATTATTCATCTCAAATTTTAAGCATTTGAATACACTTAAATTCATAGACTAGAAAATCAAAAAAGGATATGAAGCAAATAAAGTGAGTACCATAATTAAAGGCTTTAAGATGTAGATTCATAACAAGCCGTCTCCTGGTGTCCTTAGGAAGAAGGTATGAGAAACATTCCACTCTGTACACTACTGTGATAGTACTTCAGTAAGATGTGGGGCATATAATCATCTTCAGATAATAATCCTCCCATCCTTTAGATTTATTGCACATATACACTAAAACATAAAAGGTTGTGTGTAGTTGGATGCATTCTGACATGCTTTGCCTGACCTTCCTAGGTCATGCTCTACTTCATTCATGGCCAGCTTCTTATAGACAGTATTCATATTCACTGTGAGTTAATTTCTCCTCATTCACTCCTTTCTTATGTTTAGCAACCTGGCTTCTGGGGGCCGGGAAACAGTTCATTCTAAGGTCTCTAACTTCCTAGCTAACTAGGTTGACTGGCTAGTTCATGGTCTTACTCCCCACCACACAGCCACAGTCTTTCATTCCACTGATCACTCCTTTCTTTCTTTTTAAAAAATTTTTAAATGTCTATTTATTTTTGAGAGACAGACAGAGAGAGAGAGAGAGAGAGAGAGAGAGAGAGAGAATGAGCGGGAAAGGGGCAGATAGAGAGGGAGACACAATCCGAAGCAGGCTCCAGGCTCTGAGCAAGCAGTCATACAGAGCCCGACACAGGGGTCAAACCCACAAACTGAACCATGAGATCATGACCTGAGCCCGAGTCAAATGCTTAACTGACTGAGACATGCAGGCGCCCCTAATCACTCCTTTTGGAAACATCTTTCACTCTTGATTTACCGGGCACAGTACTGCTTGGTTCACCTCCCATGTCTCCGACTTTGCTTTTCTATTGAGTCTGCTGGCTCCTTCCTTTCTCGTACCTTCTAAATATAGGGCCCTCTCCTAATTCTCTCCTTGGACATCTTTGCTCTACTGGTCTCCTTGGATCATTCATCTGGCTTCCCCTGTTACACCAATGACATACACATCTCCAAACCTCATCTCATCCTTCTCCTTGAAGTTTTTATTCAGTGGCCTGCTATCTTTGTTTCATGACCCACCTGTGTCTTCACCTCAGTGTGCCCAGTGAACACCCTTATGTCCCCCACAAACTCAGCTCACCCTCTTTCCTGGTGGATTTACTGGGCCAGCAGTAATTCTTATCTTCTTCTTTCTTTTAAAAGCTTATTTTGAGGGGGGAGGGCAGAGAGGGAATTCAAGCAGGGGAGGAGCAGAGAGAGAGAGAGAATGCCAAGCAGCCTCCACACTGTCAGAACAGTGGGCTCGAACCCACGAACTGTGAGATCATGACCTGAGCTGAGATCAAGAGTCAGATGCCTAACTAACTGAGCCACCCAGGCGCCCCATAAACCTCCTGTCTTCTAAGCTCAGGTCCTTCTATCACATTTCACTGCTTTCTCTCCTTCACCTCCTGCGTTCACACCTCCGCCCCTTCATCAGGACAGTCCTATTCATCGCCACTACAATTCAAGCCACGGCATTTCCCACAGTCCCGCCTGCCGTCTGCACAACGTTGTGTTTCATTTGTAAAAGGCATCTTCAAGTGCACTTCAGATGCATCTTTCTGACCAAGTAGGCTCCCACTCCCTCTCTGCCCTGACATCGCAGCATGAGAGTAATGCCCTTCAGCAGAACCAAAAAGCAGCTGCTCATTCCATTTCTCAAGGACTTCAGGAGATGGGAAACTTCCAGATGCATCTGCATTTAGCCATGGGGCCATAATACATGTGGCGCGGTGTCTCAGAGGCCATCTCCTGAATATGCGCTGCGGTCATCTCCCCTGCTCTGCCAAGGTGCTGGCCCCACCTCCCCCTCCTCACAGGCTGCAATCAGAAAAGTGAGGGGGAGATCTGCTCCACAGATGGGATCCCAACCTCTCTGTGGCTCTGCGGACACAAAGGATCTGGTTCAAAGGCCTCTTCTCAGGGATACTTTCCAGAACCCAGCGCTCCCTCTTCTCTGCTGCCTGCCTCTTTCTGCTCTGCAATCCAGAGAAGTGTAATATGTTGGGGTGGTTATGAGGGACGGGTTCCTAGAAACCTTTTCCCCAGGGTGGACTGACTTCAGCTCACTGAGTTGACTTTATCTTACAACTTGTGTTTATGCTTTAACGGCCTTACCACCTGGGGGCGCAAGTGATTCCTGCGTGGAAGGCAGGTGTGGGGGGGGGGGGGCGAGGAAAACAAGAGGAGCATGGCCAATGTAACAAAACATCATCTCACTACATTTTAAGTAGCAGAACTTAAAAACCATTGGCAAGCCGATCCTTCAAGGCAGACAACCCCCCTGCCCCCCCAGGTGTAGAGTGGCACTTCCCTCTGGCCGTGCCTCTGAAGGAACTGCCCAAAGCACTTCTTTTCTTTATACTTTGTTCATTTGCATTTGATGACTGTTTCTCTTTTCTAAAGGGTTTTTATTGATAATATGTTTGAATACATTAGATCACCCTATATCTCAACCACAGCATTTCCAAAACTCTTTATGGAAGAAATCATTTAAGCCTATATTTATATTTGTGTGTGTGTGTGGGGGGGGGTTATACAAGGTTTTAAAACTTTTTTTTTGAAATTTTTTGTGACTTGAGAGTTTTCAGATAAAATCAGCTTTTCTGCTTCTCTGGGAAAATATTTGAAATGGGCAATTCCAGGAATTTGTACAGATTTAGTTTCAATAGAGGTTTCAAGGGTAAAGAGAGAATGTGGTGGTGCCAAGGAGACAGAACTAATATGAACTAATATGTTCTTCTATGAGCCGGACAACTCGACGCACCACATACTCCGTTTAATCCTTGAGTTAGGAAGGTACAATTTATTGTTTCCATTTTTATTTTATTTTATTTATTTTAGAGAAAGAAAGAGTAGGGGAGAGGGGCAAAGGGGGACAGAGAGAGAGAAAGAGAGAGAGAGAGAGAGAAAGAGAATCTTAAGCAGGCTTCATGCTCAGCATGGAAGCATGGAGCCCACCACGTCACTCCATTCCACAACCCTGGGATCATGACCTGAGCTGAAATCAAGGGTCTGACACTCAACTGACTGAGCCACCCAGGTTCCCTTGTTCCCATTTTAAGGCACAAGTGACAGAGCCAATAGTGGAACCTGTATCTCTCTCACTGGGAAGCCATTCTACTAAAGAGAAAGTATCTAGAAAATAATTCAGTCCCGAGGCTTCTAAATCCCAGTAGCACTTTGCATGAAAACCAGCAAACCCGCCCAAAAAGAAAAACATAAGCTGGCCCCACTCCTTGCTAGTCCTAAGCAGGCACCTTGTTGCCAGAATCCTCTCACTTCCTACCTAGATACTAGATTGAAGTCACTATAGATCAAAACATGACAGATTTACTTTAAAGCTATCAATCCTTCTATCCTTGGAGCACTTCTGTTCACTATAATCACAGATGTTTCCTGTCCAAGGACTTCAGAAATTCCCATGGCGAAAATAATACATAAGTAACTTGAATTTTACCCTTGTCTTTTTCAAAAATGGGAGCATATCTGCTGAAAAAGTGTACAGTAAGTTACACCAGGGTCGTTCTTTCCAATTCCCTATCAATGCACAGAGTAGCGAGTTTTCTTCCTAAACCAAATCTGTTTGACAAGACAGACTTGCTGTTGTGCAGATAAAAAGTGTGTCTCCTTCCAGGAGCTGCTGCATCTCTGAGATATTTGTGCGCTGTTGCCATGCCCCTGGCCTCTCCTTTTGGACCTATTTGGTTCCTTTAATCACGACAAATAAATCAGTGCTTCCATTCTCTTAACGGTTTTTCCTGCTTTTCTCTGAACTCCATCCAGTTGGTTTATGTTTTTAGTAATGAGCACACCAAAACTAAATGTGATATTCTAACTGGTTCTCTTTTTTTGGGGGGAGGGTAATATCCCAAATGTGATATTACAAAAGCTATCGATCCCCTGTAAAACAATTTTTAAAAAACGAGTGAAAAAACAAGCAGCCGTGAGAAAGATACCAGTGGCTTCTATGAAATACCGATAGACAGTCCCTTCTCTTTCAGTGTTATTTGGTAGTTTGTTCGTTATCTTTTTATTTATGTTTGTTACCTTTGCTATTGTTTTGAGCACTAAAGAGTTTCTTTTAGTGAAAACGTCCTGTTATTATTTTAACCTGACCCTGTGGACAAGGTCCTTTAAGTGCTTCGACCTGCCTGTCCTAAATCACCAAGTGTCATTCATTCCAGGCTACTCAGCATAGGAGGCGACTCACCCCAGGTCAGCTGGCTGCTTCCCTTAGCCCTGCTGCCAGCGTTTCTCGGAAAGAAGATAAACCATATCCCAAGGTCTAGCTGCCTCACCCAACAAATCTATTGTTATCAAGCACGGGTTCCCAGCTTCTGTCTCACTTTGTTGGCTCATTCGGGCGCCAGCTTCAGCCTTCCTCTACCACTCTTCCTACACTGCATAAAACAGCTATGTTGTGCTGACAACCTCCAAAATATGATAGCCATTGACTCAACATTTATTTTAACTTAAAAATTAAGCCTTCATTTTAAAGATAATTCATCTTTAATGTTGCACGTTTCTTGAAATATTCATATTGGAATCCAAGAAACAAAAATATCATTGCAGTAATAATCTTGATGGCTTTTAGTTAAGGCAGAATGAAAGAGTAGTTGAGAACACTCTGGAACCAAACTGCATTTGAATCCCAGCTCCACTATCCCATGTAATCTCACTGAGACACTTAACTGCCCTTGGGCCTCAGTTTTCACAGCTATAAAATGGGGGCATGAATAATAGCATCGACTTAACAGAGCTGCTGCAATGATTAAATCAGAGTCAACATGTAACACGCTTTTATTCTGTGAGTTGTTACAAGTCCCTCTGAAGAACTTCATGTCATTGAGCTACATTATAAGGGAAGACATAAAGCCCCTTGCAGCCTCTGCCCAAAAAGTGATCTCTGTCTCACAGACATTGGTTTCTAGTTGGAAATTCAAAACATGTACACACGCAAAGAAAAAGGACAATCATAGGACTATGTATGTGTATACATATATCTACTTAATCTAGAATCATAGGCATTTGTATAAAGTTTAAAATTATTAATCACTAGAGATTGTAAATGCTTCAATAATAAATCTAGATTATTCTTCTTAGCCTGATTGATAGTCAGAACCAGTTGGATATGTCCATACATTGAGTAATAGATTACAAGCATTTACTCCAGTTTATCAGAGATTATATTCTGTTCGGGACCTGACTTTGAACAAACTGAGATGTAGTATAAGATCCTAAACTATTCAGGTGTTTACACTAAGCTATCCATCTGTCTATCTATCATCTATCCATTTATGATAGGTCTTCCTTCTATTTTAAGGAAGGCAGGTACATAAATCAAGATCCTGAAAGGACATATACCATTTTTGTTAAAATATTTTGTTGACACCAGTATCAGTATATCTTTTTGTGAGAAAGCAGCTTTCTGTAATCTTTAAGTTTCATAGGAGATTTATTAACTGTATTAAAGCAAAAGAAGAAAAAAAAAATCTCCACTATAGTTGCAGCTTGAAATAGAGAAAAAAAATAAGAAAAAAATACATTAGGAGTATTTCAGTCTGAACAGAATTGGCAAAACTGTGAGATAAAAGAAAAATACCCTTGGTTTTCAATACTTGCCTAGTATTGTGAATTAAGCACTAGATTTATAGTTATTTGTCAATCTGCAAATATATGTCTCCAAACATTCAATCCATAAGATATTGACTTCTATGCATCCAGGGTAGAGGACAGGGATTGAACCTATTTTAATCCACACTGACACATTGCAAAGGCAATAATAACAATAGTAAGTGTTAATGTCAAGCAGAATAAGTACAATGGTAAAGGGGCCTGTATCATTGCCCACACCAATGATAAAAACACGGCTCAGAGAGGTACAGCTACCTGCTTAAAGTCACAGGGGAATATCAAGAATGTAGATTTTCTGATGATGTGTCTGATGCTCCTGAATATAGGGCATCCCATTAACTTTGATGCATTAAGTTAATCACTCTGAAAACTATACGTATTTCTTCTACGAATTTATTCCATGCCACTCATACATTCACTCAACAAACATTTGCTGGACATGGACCTTGCTCCACTGTGTTCCACAGGGTAGCGGTGATACTCAAGACAAGGAGAAAATGTGACTGGGGAGATATGCCTGTAAACAACAGCGTCACTAAGATGTGGTCAGGGTAAGTACACGTACATTCTGAAGCGTAAGTTATGGCGGGGGTCAACTGCTACACATTTGGAAGCGTAAGTTATGAGGGGGCGAGGGGGAAGAAGTGGTAATTCCCACAGACACTGATAAAATCATTTGCTTTAGTAGACCCCTCCCTAATGAGGGAGAAAAAGAAATTTCAAACACAATTCCTTTAATGTAGTAAGAAAAAATATGACTGTATCTTGGATATTAATTCAGGATCAGTTTATCACTGCTCTAGAGAGATCACATCTCAGTAGATCATCTTGAACAGAGTGAACAGAATGGCTTTGGTTGTCACCCTTCCTCTCTGCACATATTCACCACAGATAGATGAGCTCATTCATTTATTCAACAAATATTTATTGGATGTCCATCATGTGTCAGGCACTCTGTCAGACACTGGGATACAAAAATGATGAATTTAGGTGAGCGCCATTAATTTTCTCAAGGGTCTACTCATATTTGATATTCTTCTTTAAATGAAAAATACTATGACATTTTTTTTCCACATAGCCCCTTTGTAGCCTCTTTTATTGGAGGATCTGTTTTTCCTTCAATCATTTAAGCACTGACTCAGACACTGGATTCAGCAGTGACGACAACAGACAAGAATCCCTGTCCTTATAGAGTTTTACGTGAGAAATCATCACAGGGAGATGAGGATAATGGGATAGATGATTATTTGATTTGGAAACATGGAAGCAAATGATTGGAAAAAAATCAACTGCCTCCATCAACCTGACTTGGTTAATTCCCAAATCCAGGCCCCTTCCTGGCAACTGGCCTGGGTCAGAGGCTCACCTGGAATGCTCACAGGTATGGCTCACAAATGGGAGAGTATAAAATGGTCTAGGTTATAACTCAATGGAAAGTAACTCAGGTGATGGTAATAGCTGCCATCTGGGAATATAGGGCGGGCATTGCCAGATCTTCACCGGGAACTGAAATCCAGATTTTTACGTGAATCTTCTATTGTTTAAATTCTGACATCTAATTAAAAAATGATTTTATCAAACATTTTATCAAAGCTTTATGGAAACAAAGAAGTTTGGATTATTTGCTACCTTCTAATAAAACTAAACCTAATTCAGTGCCATGCTGTTCTTAATATAAAATAAAAAACTCTATTTAAAAATAAAAATACATTTTAAAGAGGAAAATAAGCAGGACCAAAACTTTCAAAAGAATAAATAATAAAGTTTTTTCTCTTAAAAATTTTTTAACGTTTATTTATTGTTTTTGAAAGAGAGAGAGAGAGAGAGAGACAGAGTGTGAACGCGCAAGGGCAGAGAGAGAGAGGGAGACACAGAATCTGAAGCAGGCTCCAGGCTGTGAGCTGTCAGCACAGAGCCCAACGTGGGGCTCGAACTCACTAACCCCAAGATCATGACCTGAGCTGAAGTTGGATGCCTAACGAACTGAGCTACCCAGGTGTCCCATAATAAAGTTTTTTTTCTTAACTAAAGTTAATTTTTTCTAATTGCCTTCTTGATGGCCTGAAATCTGGTTAGTGTTGAGGCGTGTATACATATTCATTCATATATGCATTTTGACCTGTATCTCATTTGTATTTCATATTAAAAAAAAAACCTTGTAATTTTAAACCATTTTACAAGTATGTGCACACATACTGCTGCTCTATTTGATATTAGTTTCAATTTTATTAGTCATTACAAATTTAGAAAATAAAAAGACCCAGTTAAGGTTTTCAAGTTCTTTTCCCTTTTCTTATGACCATGAAACAGTTGTAAAGTTGTCATATTAAAATGTCTAGCTTAACAAATACCCTTGTTTCTAGAAAGTTATTTGGTAACATGTTTTGTCAATTAAAATCATATTAAACATGATAAGAGAATCCAGAATTTTGATCCTCTGGATGGGGAAGACTACTTTTGAAATAGTCTTCTCACTAATATTTTAAGAACAATAAATTTTAAAAATTCACTTCAGATTTTCATAGAGTGAAAGTTTAAATATCCAACTGGTAACGAGGTCAGCTGATAAATAGCTTTTATTCGAGCAACTCTATCAGCATATTAAAACTCTGACCAGTAATAAATATATATGCTATTATGGTGTCTAAAAAGTATGCCGGTAATGATGTACTCTGCACACACAGAGAAGCTGAGTCGAGCAAGGATCTCAGGAACTGAACTCAGCAAGTTTAAAAGCAGTAGACTCTTGAGGTAAACTAAAACTAACAGGCTCTAGTAGGTTCTTTCATACCTTAAAACCCACCCCAAATTGTTTAACTTCTATACCACATCCCAGATATGTTAAAGCTCTGCCTCAAATAGCTATAGGATGCAAATAATGCATCTGTTACCTGCATTAAGTTTCCCAATTAGACTCTAGGCTGTGATTCTTTCCAACAATCCCATAATCTTAAATCTGATTATCTCACCTTGCCAGAATATGATGCCTGTATGAAATAAACAAGCTGAAACTAGTGGAGGGTGAAGGATTCACTCTTGGTTGCATTCCAGAGAACTCCTTTTTCCATAGAGAAATGCATTCCATTGACAGCCCCTTATTCTTAAGGTTTTTCCTCTTTCTTACAGGAGGGGGGTGGGTGGGCATAGCAAAGTTTCTTATGCTCTTTTGCCATCATCATCCTGGCTGCACTCTGATTTCATGACCTCTGAGTTAATCCTTCTTTTTTTCCTATTAGCAAGTGTAAGCAGGCCGACTTCAAACGAAATGCAATAGGTCACAAGGTTTAATGGGCACAGAGATAATCATCTAAATTACATTTCTAGATCTGATGGGCTAGACAGACTTAGAGGGTGACTTTACCAGCATATTCACTGTTTATCAGCAAGATTGGTGGGTCTCAGAGTATAGCTGCCTGTGCCTTCCTCTCTGAGGGGCTGGGTCATATTGACTGATTAGCAAAGGCAGCTGCGTTAACTTTAGTCTCCCACAAAATGTGTCGTGTCCCCAAAGGACATGAAAGTCAAATGTGGCCACACCTCAAACACCAGACGCACTCTTTTCATCTCAGTGGAATTATCTGCCCTCTACTTGTAGATCATGGTCCACAGGACAACAGTTGTTGTTGATTTTCATGATCTGTTAACACTTAGGAGTTTTTACACTAAAGAACCTTTTTCTACATTTATTTCCTGTAGCATTTAGAGAAATGTCATAGCCTATTATATCTATATTTTTTACTACATGATTCTTAACTTTACAAGGAAGCAGAAACATGGAATTTGCCTAGAGATAAAAAGAACCAAAATAATTTCACCTCTTAAAATTCAAAGATAAATATCTCCTTGGAATGGACAGAGGGAATATCATCATGAGTTGTTTTACAATTACAAGTTGCTCCAATTTGGTTATCTATTTCAGTTCATTATCAAAGAAAACAGTGTTTTTCTCTGTTTCCTCTGATAGAGTACGATATTAGAATATAATGTATTATATTTCAGTTTAACTGAAACTCCCAAAAAGAATGAATGGAATCATTTAAAATCAAGCAATATGCCTAATATAGAGGGGGTTCTCGGTGGCTCAATCAGTTAAGCGTTTAGCTCTTGATTTCGGGTCAGGTCATGATCTCATGGTTTGTGGATCGAGCTTTGCTTTGAGCTCTGCGCTGACAGCACGGAGCCTGCTTGGGATTCTCTGTCTCTGCCTCTCTCTGCTCCTCCCTTGCTCATGCTCTCTCTCAAAATAAATAAATTAATTTAAAAAATAAATCAATATTCCTAATATATGAATGAATATAATAGAGTATCTTTCATCTGTGTAACACCTTCTAATTTCAAAAAGCTGTTATATCCATTGTCATTTTATTCTTAATAACAACACAGTGAAATAGGTTGGGACAAATATTATTATCTCCATTTTACAGATCATGGCAATTTCCTGAGAAATTAAATTGTGGCATCTCAGTGTCATTGCACAAAAATCCAGGTCTTCTGATGCCACCTTTAATCCCTGTGTGTAATTGAATAACATTTTGAGGGGCACCTGGGTGGCTCAATTGATTGGGCAACAAACTTTGGCTCAGGTCATGATTTCAGAGTTTGTGAATTCGAGCCCTGTGTCGGGCTCTGTGCTGACAGCTCAGAGCCTGGAGCCTGCTTCAGATTTTCTGCCTCCCTCTCTCTCTACTCCTCCCCAGCTCACATTCTGATTCCCACTCTCTCTCTTAAAAATAAACAGTTAAATGATTTTTAAATAAAAAATTTTTAAATTAATTCATTTTTATTTTATTTAATAAAATGAATAACATTTTGAAAAAATGTAGTCTTCTAGTGGAATGCATTAGTGGTTTAAAAAAATACTACTCACTCCAGGAGGACCTATTGGCAAGGGTGGTTGGTAAACTGTTTACTCAGTGAGCATTCTAAAGTGAAAGAGATACACTCAACTGATTTAGTAAGAAGGATGTTGATTTGTGAAAATAGCTACATACATTAGAGTGTTTCTCTAAGCTTGGATGACTCTTCATAGCATAGAGTTTATAAAAGCCACAAATACATGAAATCATAGTTTGGTTTGATTCTAAAGAGACCATGTAGACATTTAACAAACAAACGAAATACAAATGATTTTAGTGAAAGCCAGAATCAAAAGAAATGTTGAACTTTATAAATCCCGATCTTAAAATATTTTAAGACGTTTTCTGAATTGTAAAAATTTTATTTCCTCCCAAACCACATATTATAAAAGGAGAAACAGAAAGAAGAAATAATTTAGAAACCTTAGACTCAGCCGCAGTTAATCATACAAAGGACAGAAGTAGGCAGTGGATGTGTTGTAAATTCTGTGGTGAAGGCTCTCGAGATTGGGTACAGAAGAAAAGAGAAGGAAATCAGTGTCAGAGAATGAATTTCTAAGAAAAGGACTTTTTAATGATGTATAGATTGGTCAATTGATTGCTAAACATACCATCACTCTTTCATGACTGAATAGTAGGAAGAATAGGATATGGTTATTGGAATATACTCACAGTAATGTGTCACCACAGATGAATCTGGTCCATTAATGATCACAGCCTGTATTTTCATTACTGAATAATGTAGAAGTTTCAAATTTTTAAAATTTGACAAAAAGAAGTGTACTTTTGCTTTTAGAAGTTGCTTTAACCAAAACAGACAAAATCAACAGAACAAAATAAGAAAAAACATTGGATCTTCAAATAAAATTTTTATCCAAAATATACTACTTTTTATGATATGTCTTTTATCTGGTATTTGGTAAAGTTTTCCTTTTTGTTTTGTTCCATTTTGTTTTCACAGATTTGAATTATGTTTAACATGGGCAAATAAAACTAAAATACATAATAACTGATGTCATCAAAATAATTATTAATTTTTATTATTTGTTTATTTTTATAAAGAGAGAGACAGAACGTGAGCAGATGAGGGGCAAGGAGACAGTCTGAAGCAGGCTCCAGGCTCTGAGCTGTCACCATAGAGCCCAACATGGGGCTCAAACTCAGGAACTGTGTGATCATGATCTGAGCCGAAGTTGGACCCTTACTGACTGATCCAGGTGCCCCTAAAATAATTATTAAAATATTCAGTCTTATATGATACGTTACATGCACAAAACATGAATGCCTCTGACAATATTGGAGAATTCAAGAAAAAAACACAGAAACATCTTTGTTGTTCAGAATCACTTTATAGGAAAGGTTAGGAAATGTTAAGAAAAGGAATAAAAGCATATTTGTGCCATAGAAAATACAGAGTGATCAATATAGGATGGAAAGTTGGAAAGAAAAAGAGAGAGAGAGAGGAAGGAAGGAAGGAAGGAAGGAAGGAAGGAAGGAAGGAAGGAAGTCAAGCTATGGGAAGCACCATAGAAAGGATTTATTTTGTTTCCTGGAAAACTATCTCCCTGGTGACATTACTGAGAAATTTGTCTTTTCGCACACAATAGAGTTTTTTGAAAAGTGAAGAAACAAGCTTTCCTATCATGCAAATAAAGACTACAGAACTGTGTTGGAAAGACTGTGCACCTGGGCTAGATAATCCTCAAAGAAGGTACTCTTGAGAAAGAAAAGGCATGAACTCAGGGATGGTAACAAGTGATGGTTCTCAAAGCGTGGTTTCGGACCAGAAGCCGGGGATTAGCATCACCAGGAAACTGGTTAGACATGCAGTTCCCGGCCCACCTCAGGTCCTCCTGAGCCAGCAATGGGCTGGAGCCAGCAACCTGTGCTTTCTCAAGCCTTTCACGACATTTTGATACACACTCAAGTTTGAGAATGACTAGTATAAAGAAAAGTAGTAACAGGAGGAGTGAAAGGAAGTGAAGGTGGCTGAGGGTAGCAAGGGCAGTGAGCCCTGGAAAAACAGGGGAGGGTATCAAAAGCCCCTATGATGCACACAGGCCATCAGTGACACTTAAAGAAACTAAGATCTAGATGGGAGTGAACTAAAGAAGTGTAATAGACTGGACAGGAATTGGATAGCAAGCCGTGGGTCTAATCCTCCAGATCTGCTTTGTCTCACCGCCCCTTAAAACCCTGGGCCATGTAGCCAGAAGTAGGGCAGGCCCTGTGTCATCTGGAAGAGAGAGGGATCACAGGGTCTAATCTTCTTCAGATCAGACTTGTAATGTCCTGAACTTTTGCTCCTCAGTATTTATAAAAACACCAACAGTGAAAGTAAGAGCCCAGGATCTAGCAGTAACACAGATTGGGATATCCTTGTAATTTTTCATATATTTAAAATGTATAGATTAGTAAGGTTTTAAAAGGTCATTTGTGGCTTTGTGGTGCCTGGATTATTTCTTTAATTTTGCCACCAAGTGGTCAATAGGTCTATGTTTTGGACATTTTAAAAGGAAATGTATTGCCTTTGGAGGGGGCTGTTTTAATTTTATCTTTGGAGAGTGATAGGTAGAACACACTATATTGAATTGGTAGCTGTCTTCCTATTATGAAGTTCAATAAAATACAAGATTTGGAGACATTTGTCATTTTTTTTTTGCCACCTATTACTCAGTGTTTTCTTTTTCTTTTTAATTTTTTTTAGTGTTTAATTCTGAGACAGAGACAGAGTGTGAATGGGGAAGGGGAAGAGAAAGAGGGAAACACAGAATCCGAAACAGGCTCCATGCTCTGAGCTATCAGCACAGAGCCCAATGGTGGGCTTGAGTTCACAGCCTGTGAGATCATGACCTGAGCTGAAGTTGGATGCCCAACCAGCTGAGCCCCCCAGGCGCCCCTCAATGTTTTCTTAATTATTGGGAATCTTCTCTATGAGAAGCAGATACTCCTGTTCCATCTATTTGATGAACTGAACATGGACATATGACCTAAATTGGCCAACTGCATGTCCCGCCTCAAGACTTTGATTTTGAAGCAAATGATACAAATAAGAAGGGACAGGTTTGAATTCATTTATTGGAAGGAAGCAGTGGCAGAAACAACAGACTGTAGTGTCTGGAAGAGGGAGAATCTGGAACAGAAAGTATGTCCAGTGGCAGCAGAAGGGGGCCAAGAGTGACATCTAGACCAGATGTTTCTCATGGTGTGATACTGTCTGTGGCTTCTTCCATTTCCTTTGATTCCTGTCTATTTTCTGGTGTTTCACTCTTCCCTCAATAGCTCGATTCTGTAAGTTACCAGATATGTTTTGAGTAAGTCCATTTCCTGCTTAGGTTAGCCAGAGTTGATTTCAATTTCTTTCACTCAAGATCCTTGACTAATGGATGGAAGGTTGTAGGAAGATGAGTTGGGGGGAGAAATAATGAATCTGACATTAAAGATGCTGAATGTGACAGACAATTATCTAAGTAAAAGTACTTCATATATAATTAGAGAAGTGGATAGAATCCATGAAGAGGATTGAGACTGGAAGTAGGCATTTCACAGCCATCTTAGATTTAAAGTCCTAGGGCCTGGAAGAAGTATTCACAGAAGAAGGTGAGCCCTATTTGGAATCTGTTCTTTGCTTCCTAGCACCCATCTTTCCGGGAAAGACAATTTCTAATTTTTTGCGGTGATTGATTCTTGTCCATACTTAGCTGTGAGCTTTGGGAGATTGACCACTTACCAGTTCTAGAGATAGATTGGCTTCATTCAATCAAAAGTAAATAACTGGCACAGAATCTGATCAGAGATGAGACTTGTGCAGATTTTTCAAGAACTCTTAGGAATGTGATCTGAGGATATAAAGTCTAGTGTGGCCATAGCCAGGTGTAGGTATGGAAGAGGACCCACACTCCCCAAAGGCTCCCAGGTGGAGTCTAAGAGAGAAGCAACAACTAGAATGCACAGCAGTGAGATGGAGAGGAAACAGAGGACATCATTTAAGTACTGAATCAAACTCCAACTAAAGCAAAAAAAAAAAAAAAAAAAAAAAATCTCAATTTTTCAGTTGCATCAGCAAGCAAATCCCCTTTATTTTAAAATCTACATCAAATTGGGTTTTTAACATGAGTAACATAAGTTGTTCTAACCATTTGACCTTTCTCCTCAGCTGTCATTCTTCCCATCCCCCTCACTGATTAAGTTTATCATTTATAATATGACTGAATTGAGTTACATCAGAGTACACACAAACTAATGGCCTGTGAGGTGAATCTGATCACAGAATTTTTATTTCTTTGTTTGGCCGACAGAGGATAGATTCCTTTTTAAAAATTATTACCAGTATCTAAGAGTTCGGAGGTCTTCCATTAAAATCCATATATTTGATTGCTTTTGGAGACTCAGAAGATCTGACAATGCCGAGCCAGAATTCCAAAAAGGCAACAATCATCTTGAGCTGCACAGTTGCTCCTCTCTTTTAACAAGGCATATGCTTTCCATCTGCCACAGTCCATACCCCTTCCTATTGCCTCACTTTGGGCTTAATTCTATCAGATAGTTTACCCACCTCTGGAAGGATTTGTGTTTGCAACACAAATAAATGGTCAGTGAGGTCTGTCCCAGGTCTCTGAAATTATTTCATTTAAGTAAAAAGCAAACAAAGAAATGCAAACAAAATGCAGTGAAACTTCTAATCTTGGAAAAAGAACTAACACACACCTGGAATCCTAATCATACTCTGTATATTAGGCTTTCAAGAATTTATTGGGGGGCAGAACATGACTTGATTATGAAAATACCCAAAGCTCTGATAACAGGCATTTTACTTTATGTTGAAGCAGGTTTCCTCATTTATCATCTGGGGTAAAAACAACTTAGTAGTTTAAGAGCAGCTTATTGCATAAGAATTAATACTATGAGCTTTAAAGCCAGATAGATATGAATTTAAGTGTCAGGTCTGTCCCTTGTTTGCTGTGATGATAGTGCCTATTGCATATGGTTAGCATGTATATTAAATGATAAGATGGACCAGGAACAGTACATGGCATATGGACATTTATTATGATAGACTGCTCTGAGACATGAGCTTATTCCAATCATGTATAATAGCTTTGATTGAAGAGTCTCATCTGTAAGTGATAAATAAGTAGTAATTTTATTTTTTCCATTAACTACTACTATTACACTCCATTGACTCAACTACCCTTTTTCTTAATGGACCTGACTCCCTTAATGATATTATAAATGATATAAAGATATCATTATACTTTAGTCATTGTCAGTTATAAAAAGTCTCATTTTCATTACAAAGACATGGGTTTATTCACTAAAAGTTTAATTTCATATTGGATCCAAAGCTTCTCTCAGGAAAGTGATTTGTAGCCTCTACAGTTTATGATGTGTACAAAGTGTGATAGACTTAATTCTAAGACAGCTCGTCCAATGCCCAGCCTCTGGTGTATACACATATACCTCTAGTTATTCAAACACCACTCTAGGGAAACCTGGATGGCTCGGTCTGTTAAGCGTCCAACTTCAGTTCAGGTTATGGTCTCACAGTTCATAAATTCAAGCCCTACATCGGGCTCTCTGCTGACTGCTCCGAGTCCGGAGCCTGCTTCAGACTCTGTCTCTCCCTCTCTCTGTGCCCCTCCCCCACTTACACTCTGTCTTTCTCTCTCTCAAAAATAAGTAAACATTAAAAATAAATTTAAAAAATTTAAACAAACACTACTCTAAGTGTTGCTATGGAGGGATTTTGCCGATGTTATTAAGGCCCAAAATCAGTTGACCTTAAATTAGGGAGATTCAATGAAGGTTTAGGAAAGACAGAGAGACAAAACTTGAGAGTGATTCAAGGTGCGGGAGATTTTTCCATTGCTGGCTCAGGAGACAGAAGGAACTACACGGCATGGAATACGTGCAGCCTCTGGGAGCAGAGAGCATCCCTTGGTTGACCCCTAGCAAGGAAATGGGAACTTCAGTCCTATGGCCACAAGGAACTGGATTCTATGACAGTCTGAATGAGCTTGGAAACCCATGCTTCCCCAGAGCCCCAAAGAGAAATTCAGCCTGACCAACACCTTGATTTCAGCTTTGAGCTCCTGTACAGAAAACCCAGTCATACTCTCCCTGGCATTCTGAGCTACCAAACTACGAACTAGCTAATGGATATTGTTTTAAACTGCTAAATCTGTGCTAATTCATTACAGAGCAATAGAAACCTAATTATTGGAAGGTTGGAGGTAGTGTATGGGCTCTACTCTCTCATGGTCTCCCTAAACTCACTCCTCTTGATTTGTAATAGGACAAAGGAGAGGGGAGAAGAGATCTCCTTTTTGGTGGTCATCACTGTTGATCTAGCTCATTGTTTACCCTTCATGTAGATGGGGTCTCCTCAAATAAGCCCTGATGATGAAGAAGCTGTCTGGAGCCCTGAGAGTCTCAGCTACCTTTTCCAGTGGATCCTGACATACTTAGAGCCTCAGGGACTTTTTTTTTTTTTTTTTTTACCCCATCATTGCNTTTCTTTGACCTTCTATAGCTTGGATTCTGGAGACTATGGTCTGGGACAGATATACTTTTAGTCCTAAGGTATATACTTCTATTCTTTTAGGTATAGATATACCTCTAGGTCTTGCCCCTTGTTAGCCTGGTGAACCTCACCAATGGCAGCATCTTAGAGAGCTTTTCTCCCTCTCTGGCAGTACAAGGCCATTCTATAAGCCCTGCAAACTAAGCAGACATCCAACCAGGTACTCAAGCATCTTTCTCTCCTTCTTGACATCATGTCCAAATGCCACAGGTGATTATCTCAGAGAAGAGAAACTGGGGGCTCCCCTTCCTTCACCCCTTGGGAGCAGAGGGGAGGAGGTAGCCTTTCCTTACAAGGAATACAAGCTCCATAGTCAGCTTTTCTCTCAATGCCCTCATACCTCTCTTGCTGCTGAGTATGTGAAAGTCTGGGTCTAACAAGGAGGCTTTCCTTCTACTAAAACATGAACAATTTAGAAACTTAATTATTTGGTAAAATTCATGGTCAGTAATAATGCATCATTATACAATCATGCTACAAATGTAACAATGCATTTTAACATTTTTGAAAGAGTCTTATTCATATGATCTAGAGCATAATAGCTTTAAAAATAGAACATATATTTAATTTTGTATCTAGCTTGGAAGTGTCATTTAATTTTGTAAATATTAATTAAGAACCTTCTAGGCATTGTGCTAAGAGAAGTGACCAAAGATCTACGTTTTGGCCTGGAGAATTCTGTGTGTGTGTGTGTGTGTGTGTGTGTGTGTGTGTGAGAGAGAGAGAGAGAGAGAGAAAGATGGGGGTGGGTGACAAAGAGGTAGCAGAGAGACAGAGAGTGAGCTCCAGGACATATATAGTGTCATAATAAAGATACCCACAATGATTTCAGTATCTTGAAAAATACTGTGCTAATGGTTAGAAGAATCCACTCTATTTAAAATAGGATTTGGGGCACCTGGGTGGCTTAGTTGGTTGAGAGTCACACTCTTGATTTTGCCTCAGGTCATGATCCCAGGATCGTGGGATTGAGCCCTTCGTTGGGCTCCATGCTGAGAGTGGAGCCTGCTTAAGAGTCACTTTCTCTCTCACACACACACGCACACATACATTCTCTCTCTCTCTCTTTCTCTCTCTCTCTGCCCCTTCCTCACCCTCTCAAAATAAATAAATAAATAAATAAATAAATAAATAAATATCGGA
>NW_027531893.1:3019707-3176904 GCF_008692635.1 Crocuta crocuta
AAATAAATAAATAAATAAATAAATAAATAAATAAATAAATAAATAATGGGATTTGAATGCAATTGTGAGTACTTCTGGTAAAAAATAAAAATAGGAAGTAGTTTCATTTAAAAATATATATTCAGCTGAACATTTTAAGATTTAAACATGGATGTTACTTCAGATGTTTTCTTGGCCTAATGAATCCATGTACTTCGTTTTTGAAAAAGCAAAATACAACAAAGCAAAAAGTTAGTAAACAAACACAAACTTGTGATCAAGTCAGAGGCCTCTCTAATCTATGAAGAGGTGGGATCTCACTGACAACAGATCACTCTCTACCCTTGGATCCTCGGGGCAGTTTTGAAAGATCTGACTTTTATAAATTAGAAAGATGAATCACAGCAATGTCTTTTCCTCTATTTTGAAGGTGAAATTTAAACTTTGTAGCATTTGTTATTATACCCAATAAAAAGTGAAATCTTTATTCTGTGGGTCTGCAAAAGCAACTTTTGAAGTAGGATGTATCTATCAACATACTTATTAGAGGCATTTTTCCCCCTCCAGTTTTGGAGAGTCTGAAAACCAGAGCCAGTATGGTTTAGATATTCATAATTGTTTACACATGTTTCAATAACAAAATATATATGGGGGGTTGGTGCTTTACTTTTAGGATTTGGGACAGCTGGAAATTATTATTATTATGGTGAAAAGTGTTCTTACTGGATAATGGTGTTAAAAAGAATATAATCTTTCAGATGCTTCCTCTTAACATGGAACACGTATTATTTTATTAAGTTGAGTTAAATATGGATTGGCTATTGTCCGGTCAGCTACACATGAAGGTGTCCAAGGAAATAGATTCTCAGAAAAAGCATCAAATAAAAATGACCATGGTTTATTATTATTGATACTATTATTGTTATACAGAGAAACCTTAGTACTCCTCCTAAGGGCTAGATAGTTAATATTCCACATATTGCAGTGACAGATTCTAATTAAATATTTAAGAAATGAGATGCTGTTTCCAATCATGATACAACATATCAAATACCTTGGAGATGTGTAAAAATTCTTTTGGTATTTGCTTATCCAGAAAAAAAAGAGTGATTAGTAAGGGAATCTGTGGCTCCCAGAACCCACAGTGTTTCTCATAAGGAGCCAGACTTTATTAAGAGCCAAGAGGAAACCAGGTTCAAAGGAAATTCATCTAATATTTGCACTCTAGTTATGAAAGGGGTGAGAGGCTGTTCATCAGCAGCATGTGGCCAGTTGGCACGGAGGGCTGTGGGCCAGGCCGAGGGGTTAGAGTGATCACAGATGGACTTAGCATGGGAAAGAGGATGCCAGAGAGTCCTAGGTGGTGCATGCTATTTTGGGGGCTTTGCATGAATCATTTTTTTCATTCTGTGCCAGCATCGACATAGACAAATTTATATGTTGACTGGCTATTGAGCATTTGCAGATCACCAACGTAACTCCCATCTTTGGGGACATCACTCATAAAGGATTTTTTAAAATAATGATTTATAACTACCTCTAAATATAGTACATTTTTTATCACGAAATTTTACTTACAGCTTTTATATTTTGTTATATGAAGGGGATGCTACTAAGATTTAACAAAGAAGGGTCTGGAATAAAAGAGTACATACTCTGAAGAAGAAACAGGGATCTCTTTTTAGTCAAGCAGAGTGGTCAGCAAATTGGCAATTGATGGTTCACTTAATACATTTAGAAAGAGCAATTTTGCATTGGAGACTTAAGGATATGGAGCTGGCTCAAGAACTCAGGAAACACGTCTCGGTTTGGATTCTAATAGTCCTTTTACATGAGGTACCACTACTAACTGCCAGGAGGTTTGATAACCAGCCCGTAGGTTCTCATCCTTACCCTGCCACTCACTGGCAGTGAACCTTGGTAAACTACTAAGGATGGATATTGGCAAGATATCAAAGTTTATTCTGATGCAGAATGAGGGGTTGGGTATCAAAGGTCTCCCCAACTCTGAAGTTTAGTGCGACATTGGAATACAAGATTCACAAATGACCTTAAAATGAATATCCCTGCTGTGCACAGAGCTGTTGGACAATTGCTCCTCCAGGGAAGTGCCCAGCTACCCATATCTTCTACTAATGTCTTCCCCATCAATGGCCTGGGCCACTGGAGCCCTTCATCCACACAGAATCATGGTAGGGCTTCCCAGCATAACTGTCCCTTTCCTCAGGACCCTTCTCACTGTATTAAATATCATATGTCAGGAGAACTGTTGGAGGTCCCCTGTAGCCTAACCTCACTTGTAAATTTTCTTCTAAAGAAAAAAAACTGACAAGTTCTAAACAACAACCTACAAATTAACTTTAGAGGCCAAAGTCTTTTGGAAACCATACACTTATTTCAGCAATCTAGTTTTGGAGTGGAATACAGTGGCTAAGAGCCGAGCTTATAAATAGCAAAACCCATCGCCTGTATCTTTGCTACCAGGAACCAGGCTGCCTGGATCCCAAAACGGGCTCTGCTACTTGTAAACTGTGTAACTGTGGGCATTCCTGCATCTGTGAAATCCCTGGGCGTTATCAAAGTATCTGTCTTGTCAGTGTTTTACTTTGTGTTGATAACCGAGTTCATGGACGTAAAGCAATTAGAATAGGACCTGGCACACAGTAAGGCCTAAAAAAATGTTAGATACTATGCAATTTAAATATTCTCAAAAGTGACAAATCTCTAATGTGAGAAGATGTATTAGCATTTGTGAAAAACCCAAAAGTCATTTGGAGCAAACTCTGATTTTAAACAAGTCGGGGAGAGTTTGGCAGTTTGGGTTGAAATTGTGATGTGAATTTACACAACGGGACATAGTTTTTCATTTAGAGCATTATCAGGTGTGAATACAATTTTTGTCATTTGAAGTGATGGCTTTCAAAAGTGATAGTGCTTTTTAAAAAAGAGATTAGGCATACTAAAAAATTAAATTACATTACACTTACACCTTCTGTCTGATGGCATTTAGGTATCGTACTTCTTTGTCCTTTGCTGCCCATTTATAAAAATAGCACAAGGAACCCGTTAAAATAACCCACCAGATAATATCTGTGAAGGATGTCCCAGCGTTTGGCAAAGAAATACTCCTCTTTTTGTTAAATAACTCTTTAATTCTCAGTCTCTCTATGTGATCGCTAATATGATGACATACAAAATTAGTTGTGCCGCTATCAAAATTAAAACATGTTCAGGACAAATTTTACATTTAATTCTGAAAGTTTCATTTTATTACATTTACCATAAAATTTATTGTGTAATTTAGCACAGGTGGTTGTTCTACAAAGCTCTTCATGTTTTTATATCTTATTAAATCTAAACTTAAATATAAGCAATTTAAAAGTCTCTAATTCAGTTTACTAGACCTCAGTTTTTTAAAAAAGCCAATTTTAAACTTTGCTCTTATACCAACCTGAAGACGTTTTGTCTATTTATATTTTGCAAACTTGTAGATTGAGCTCTGTCTATAGCGCAGGCACTATTCCAAATTCTACTATATTAACTCCGTTTTCCTTAAAAACCACTCTATGGGATCAGTAGTATTATATCCCTACCTGACGGATGAGAAACTGGCCCAAGTTCTCCAACACGTTAATGGTGAGCTGTGGCTCAAATTCAGACAGCATGAATAATTTTGATCCAAGTATTTAAGAGGGGTTATTCCACTTTAAAGAAAAATTTTCCCTTCTTTGGTGTTCCTTAAAGCTTTGAAATCTGGGTCTTTTAACTTTATCAGTAATTTCACTTTAAAATAACCTATGAGGTCTGGAAAAATCATTCTCAAGCATTCGGGTCAGGGGAGGGGGTGGGTGGACGAGGTCAAAGCCCAGGAATGTCAGTGACAGTCTGTCCCACATTGCCGAAGAATGAGATCCTAAAGAGATGGGGGGGGGGTGCGGTGAGGACACTAGGGTGGAGAGACCTGGTCTGCTTTGAAGAATGAGGTCATGTTCAATGTTTTAAACTCATTAGTCCTGCCTAAAAAAAGGATGTGGATGAAAAAGAAAAAAGAAAAAGACAAATTAGCATCATTTTCCAAAGAAGTTAATATGTCAGGCAGTAGAGTGCCCTAATTCTGCCTTCAGGGAACATATGTCAAACCAACTTGTGGTTCTGCAATTGGTGAAACCATCTGTAAGGAATACCCCATCCCTCATTCCTGTTCCTATAGCACACACCTATTGAAGGAAATGTTACAGTTGGTCAGATGCATGTGGAAATTTTGTTTGCATTACCTAATTAAGCCATTGGGCCAACCTTTCTTTGAACAAAAAACAATTTGTTATAGCTTGATGAGAGAAAGCACATCAATGGTTTTGACTAATGAGGACAGTTTAAGAGTCCAAATGACATATTCTTAATTTTTCCCGTGTTTCCAGGACCACAATTATCTACAACTTATAACCACTTTCTGTGGGAAGAAAACAATGGCTAGGTAGCTCCTCACAGATGTTTATTTCCAAGACAATATTTGATCTGGTGGCATTTTGCTTTGAGAACCATAATAACTGCTGCATCTCTGGATGAGTAGAGATCCTTGAAAAACCACACAGAGTTCCAAGGTGGTGTATTATTATACAGATATTAATTTTTATCACCAAAACAAAAAATGAAATGATATATATAAACAGTTAAAAGAGTTTCTAGGACAAGGTAGGTGCTCAATAAACTGAAGTATAATCATGTATATTTATGCATGAAACTATCCTTATTCTGCCTCTTGTGGCTAGTGATATTTGGCATCGGATTGTGAGCTACTAGGATAAGAATATTTTTACTAGGAAAAGAATTATAATTTTTTTCATAAGTTGTAAATTTTATACAGCATCATGTATGATTGTTTGAACAAGTGGTCAAAACTCTCATCAGATATTCACAAGGGTACCCTGCTTCCTCCAAAAGGTGAAATAAAGACCACAGGCCCAGGTAAATCATTTATTTCAACTTGTCTTTTTTCTTCTCTTTTCCTTTCCTTTCCTTTCCTTCCCTTCCCTTCCCTTCCCTTTTCTTTTCTTTCTTTTCTTTTGAAAAAGAGAGAGATAGAGAAAGAGAGGCAGAGGAAGAGGGAGAAAGAGAATCTCAAGCAGGGTCATGCCTAGTGTGGAGCCCAATGCTGGGCTCCATCCCATGATATGACCCTGAGATCATGACCTAAGCCAAAATCAAGAGTCAGATGTTTAGCCAACTGAGTCACCCAGGTGCCCCTAAGTTGTCTCATACAGAGCCAAGCTCTGTTGTTTGATGGGGCCAAAAAAGTGTTTTGTTTTTTTTTTAAACATAAGTCATGTTCTAGGCTTGGTTTGGTAGGGAGAGGAGAGCTTATTAAATGCCTAATCCATCACCCAAGCTCTCTCCCCTCTCTTGCCACCATCCTCACTATCCTGCTGTGTACCTTTGCTAGAGTTAGTCTGGACCTGAAAAATGAGGAAGAAATAGAGAAACAGAGATAAAAACTTGAGGGTCCCTTTGTAGCAATGAAAGCCCAAAAAGAAGTGGGTTATTAGGAATCGGAGTTATCAAAAAAGAAACTGCATTTATCTGCTTCCTTTTTAGCCACAGCTTCCTTCAAAGTTTCAAATGTCACATTTGAAATCTGGTTACTCTAACAGAATATTTTATTTAAAGACCTGCCAGGGCTCTTTTCTGTTTCCTTGTGAAGTCTAGAAAGCAGAAGTCTAATTCGTTAACTTCAAACAAAAATGAGTGTACGTATACAGCAGGAGATTGTACTCAGAGAAACTTCTGGATGCTGAAGCCAAGAAGATCCCATTCTCTTCCACACTGTATTGGTGCGGCTGCACTAATGGTAGTACAAGTTTGTTTCTTCTTGTAAAGGAAGCAGATGTGACTTGGAGAAACATGGAGAACAGATGTGCTCAGCAAAAGTTTTTATTTAAATGGTAATTTATCTGACCATAAGTTACATTAACTCATGAGGTGTTTAACATAGCTCTTTTTCACCAACTCAGAAAGATAATTTATATAAGCACTCAAACAGATCATGAACTTAAGAACACAGCCCTTTCCATCTTCACTTGCTTTTTAAGAAAGCTGAATGCTAAATAAAAACTCCCAAGCCTAGGATGTATGTGAATGCTTACTGGTCCCTGAGAGGTTTATTGCAATCAAAATGTCTGGGTGTGTGAACTGCTCATGGAAATATTTCACTCCCCTTGCTGCTACATGGGCTCTTGAAGAATGCTGGTAAAGGTGTGCTTGGTCCCTGAACACAGAACTTAAAACACCTGCAAAGGGCTAAGTTTAAGTCAAGAGCATTTGACAAGACTTGAAAGAATGCCTACAGCCCGGGTCACTGATAAAGCTATGGATGTCTCTGCTGTACATCCTTTAGAGTGAAGCAGGAGAATGGGGCCATCTTCTCCATTACGCATAACGGGAACCACTCCTACAGCACAAAGTACTAATTTTAGGAGCCCAAGGAAAGATTTTAATTTCCTTTCTAATTAGAAGAAAAAAAACAACTCTTCAAAGTGTGTATGTATGTATGCATGTGAGTATATGCATATATATATATATATATAAATACATATATATTCATCTTCATACCAACACAGTTGAAAAATATAATTTTAAGTATTTTTTTCATGAAAGAAGGGGTCCACAAAGGCAAAGGTGCCTAGGACTCATGAACGTCTAGAATGCAACCGTGTGGGTCAGCTCAGGTCACTCATTCTCCTTTCTGCTTCCCAACCAGTTTTCCTGTTCTGATTCCATTTAAAATCCTAGCATCCTCACTATTATTGGCTCCTACTTCTTTTGCTGTTCTCCATCTTTCTTCTTCTTCTTCTCCTTCTCTGTATACCTGTAGGTAAGTCCTAGAGGTGCATCTGAACAAAAAGAGGTTTCATGATGATGATAGTTATGATCATGATGAAGATGCTAATTCAATACTGACAAGTAATTAATAGTGCACAAGGCTTGTGATAAAAATTTGCATTTATTATCTAGCTGAATACTTTGAACTATTCTATAAGATACGTTCCATTACTAGTTTTATTCTTAAAAATAAGGAAACTGAGGTTTAGAGAACTTATATGCCTTTCATTAGGAGATAGAGCAAGTTAGGCTAGTTAGAAGCAGAGATGGGACTGAAACCCAGGCTTCCCTCATAACAATTATGTGCATGAGTCTTTAACTTATGATTTTTTTAAAGTAGGCTCCATGCTCAACACAGGGCTTGAACTCATGACCCTGAAATCAAGAGTCACTTGCTCTACTAGCTGAGCCAGCCAGGTGCTCCTATGTCTTGAAACCACTAGGTTAGGAAAATGGCCTGACATAATCTGCTAAGATGCAAAATTTGCTCTAATAAAATAATTTCAACAGAGAAAATGGACCTTCATCCTGTTCACAGGGCAAGAGAAAATACTGACATTTACAGTGAAGACATTATCTTCTACATGTGTGAGTACTAAATGCAGTATTTATTCACAGATTCAGGAACCTATTAATTCTTACAAATTAAAGACAGAGAGCTACAAATACCATAACAAATCACTGAAGGTGGAAACTGACCCTTGAAGGGCCTGTTCTTAATACCTTTGAGATATATCACCAAAATAGAAAACCCTTAAAATTAAATATTAATATATAAATTAATAGAAATATATAAATTTATAAATTAATATCAAAATATAAAGTAGTCTAAGACTTAATTTTCTCTTGGAAAGGAGTGGGATGAAGTAGATAATAAAAATCACCCATAAAATCTTATCTGTGTGAAGATTAAATAAGAGTATGAAAGTAAGGTCCTTTCACACCGATGAATATATCATTGAAGTATTATCAAACTGTCAGCTCCACAAAACATTCTTCTCACTATGATAAAGTTTATGTGGACAAACTTTTTTTTTAAGTTTTGAAAAAATACACTGTAGATGTTTTTAATGGAAACAATAAAGTAGGGAATAAAATAGTAAAAAATGATTAACTGTTAATTGCTCTAATGTGTAATCAAGCATAATATATATATATTTTAAAAAGCCTGTGCATTGGAAAACATTTTAACAGTTAGTAGTAATAATAGTAGTTTGACCGATTCCATTATATAAAATATGAGACCTGATTTAAATATTGGGACCAATAAAGATAGCCAGATATTAGGATATATACGGTGTCCGGTAAAATATTAGATGTTAGCTCTAAAACTTTTCCAATAGATACACTATGGAAGGGAAAGTGCTGATTCCATAAGATTTATCATCAAACTGGACATTATGAAGACCTCAAAATTATGCATCATAAAAATGATCATTGTACATGACCATGAAAACAAATTTTAGCTAACTAAATTTTAACAGGTTAAATTCTGGCTGAATGAGTGCTGCTAGTGTATCTCCTACACTACATGACATATTTGTAAGAACAAAGAACTTAGCAGAAAAATTATTAAATACTTGCTAGCAGGGAGTCTCTTACTACAACACAGGCTCTATTGAAAAATGGAATCACATTTTTCTGGTGTATTGCGGTAGGCAAGGTAACTAAAAATCACTAAAATGAATATATTATAGGCATTACAACTTTGGAAATAAACAAAGGCATTTTAAGTAGTCATTTATATTCTCTATTCTTTCATTATGAGTATTTCCTAAAATATTAGACAATTATCACATGAGCTGTTTTGTAACCTTTGTGTTGAGAAAAAGCATATTTCCAAATGCTGCAACTGGAGTCATTTACACATCATTTAATAGCTCAGCATCTAGATCATTAATTAATTTTTTCAATAAGGCAGCAAATGTCAGTTTTAAATCTATAGCTAAATACTAGGCAAATCCTTTTCAAAAGCTGAAATTTTTCCTTACTTGGTATTTTCCCTTTATTAATTGTAATTTATTTTGAAATGAAAGCTGTTTCTAACAAATGGATCCCTGAAATGTAGTCTCCTACGCTTTTGCTCTATGACCTTCCTGTAGATTTTATTTATGGCTGTATTCTGGCACAACACTTTGGGGGCAAAATGTATATGAGACCATAGATCATTTATACAAATCAATTTCTATGGATGCTGTATTGTTATCCATGTCAAAAATTTTTGATTTGGAAAGAGATATTAAAAGAAATATTTCCCCATATGTGTTTTAATTTCCTTAGAACATAAATATATTTTATTAATTCCAAAGCATGACATATTCCAGCCATAATAACAGTTTATTACTTTCTAAATCCTTCTTCCTAACAGCAAAACATTATGCTATTTATGGGTAAATCAAAATGAAATAACAGTCTAGGTATGTTATATGACTTTTTTGTTTCATTAAGAATCATGTTTTCTATAATTGAATGCATATTTCTGATTATAATTACATTAGACAGAAAAGACGGCAAATTAATGAGAAGAATAAAGAGCTGTCATAGTAGTACTGACTACAGAAATGATTAAAAATACAAGGATGAAAAATAGATAAGTGTGATTCTTCAATATTCATCGTTGAAGGGTTACCTCTAACCTATCCATACTTTGAGTAAATCCATTGAGTAAATCTTATTACTGGATTTATAAGTGGAAAGTAGAAAAGCAGGCCTGTTATTGCTATATATCAGTGATTTTCAACTGGGGTCAATTTTGCCCCCCAGGGGACATTTGGCAATGTCTGGAAACATTTTTGGTTGTCACAGCTTGGAGAGGGTATGCTTCTGAAATGTACTGGATAGAAGCCAGGGACGCCACTAAGCATTCTACAGTGCTCAAGATAGATCCCCAAAACAAAAAGTTAGCCAGCTCCGATATTGATAATGCTGATGTTGAAAAACTTCAGTCCAAATCTAATTATTTTCTATCAGTTGTGTAAATTAGCCATTTCTCCTTCACTGGTAATAAGTAAACTATGAGTTAATTCTATGGCAACCATATACAAATTCCAACTGGCAATATAATTATAAATGGGCACTTAATGCAAGTAGTTAATTATGGCCAAGTAGGTATTTAACAGTATTTGATCATATAAATGATCTAAAATGTCTATTAACAAATTAAGTTATCTTATTATTCACCAAAATGTCAAAGCAATTTATTTTTCAATTGACTGGTATGCCTTATATTTACTTTGTCCTCAGAATTAGTCTTTTGGTGAAAAGCTAAAACACATAGCTGATATCTAGAAGGTGAGAGTGTGTTAGAAAGAGAAATTAGGAGGCTTGATTACACAAAAGTTGGATACTCTTTTTTGGCTATTTTTAAGGTAGGTTACCTTTAATGTTTGTTTAAAATTTAATAATGGCATCCATTAGGACAAAGATCTAATTTGAAATATAAAGAAGAAGTATAATTTTTCCACTTAACCAACAAATAAAATATGATTAAAGTTAAGTTCACTTCCTTTCATTTGTTACCTATATGTTTTAGGAATTCAAATACAATGGTCTACCATTAATATGCAATAGTTTGGACACTAGAATTCAACATAAGAATATAGAAAAGGCACTATGGTTCTTGAGAAAAAAAAAAAGAACAATGTAGAAGAACAAAAGTTCATGAGTCTCATAATGTACATTTGTTTATCTATTAATTTGAAAACTCTAGAATAGCTGAGAATTAATAGGAGTTCAGAAATTGTATCCCTTACTCTTTGTATTCTGAACATCATCATGGAATCAGCTTGCAGTGGAAGCTAAAGACTGTAATGAGATTAAGCATAAAGGAGACATAGGGGAAAGGTCTCTGGATTAGAACTATCATTGGAGCCTAGGGGGAGAAAATCCTACCTTTGCTATTGACTTGTCCAAGTTCCTGAGGGCACACGTGCCTCATTAAGTGTCTAAATCAATCCTTATTATTCATCCACTGTCTCTTCAGTCATTTGACAGTTTGTGAAAGGAAGGCTAAAAAAATACTAGTGTTTATTAGACACTTTTCTATGTTATAAAATATAGTACTGCTATGGGACCACACATAAACTTTAAATTAAAACCTTCTGGAAAGGATTGTTATAAATGACTGAAATACTTTTCTGCAATCATCTGTAGGATACATCCCACAAGAATTTTCTAATATTTTTCTTCATGTCATCGTAACAAATTCCTAATATAATCCATTGTCTAAGGTAACTGCATGGTAATTAAGTTATTTTTGATGAATATAATATTTGAGAAGAGAGGCATGTCTTCAAGATAATACATACTTCCCCAGTATTGTTTTTCTCTTATTGAGGTGTACCTTATATTCAGGATACATAATTTATGTATAGCAAGATGCACTTATATATACTTTATATACAATAAATTGCACAAGTAACAAGTTCATAGTTAGTTAAGTTTTTTATATATTTAGATACCACCTGGTTATATATGTGACCACCATCTAGATTTGGAAGCATGTTTGGGGATGAGTGATCAGGCCAAATGAGCAGAAGCATAAAATACACTCTGACAAAGAATGGGTAGACGGGGAGAGAATGCTTATCTGGCCACTACGTTTAAGAAACATGGTGTTCGTCCTACCCACTGAGTCTTGGTCAGCTGCTTCTTTCCTTTATTAATCCTCTGTGCTTCAATGATCCCAACAGGCTGTCAGTCATTGAGACATGACATATTTGCAATTAGACTTCCTAAGTGAATTAGGAGATACGATAAGAGTATCAATTACTACTTCTCCGGAAGGACCTACATTGAGGGTATATGATGTGAGGAAATGTGGTAGGTTATACCTAGAATCCTAACAAAAGGAAGAAACAGAGGAAAGAACCACCAAAATAGGCAAAGTCTCTGGATAACAGTTACCTTCCAAGATCAACAGGGGTACAAAATGGTATGTGTTGCTCACAAGAGAAACTATAGCCTTTAGGAATGATTAAGTGCAGGAAAAATATATATACCAAGCAAATTTAATTTCATTCATCTGGTATTCTTTCCATAAAACAGCTTCACAATTTTTCCTCTAATTCTTTAAAATAAACTCCACTGAATCTAGTTTAAAGTTTCAGAGTAGATGCAGGTACAAATCCAAGAAACACAGCACAATTTAAAATGGAAATGTAAAATCAATTCATAACTAAGTGTGAGTACTCAGACTTTTTTTTCCAATATTAACCACAGTGAGTCAACCGCACACCGTACGTGTAGGGACTAGCCACCACACTAAAAAGAAAACCACTCACAACAAGGTATCTTACATACCTGGCTGGGGCCCTTTCTCCTTTGAAATGAGACCAGTTTGGATTAGAAAGCATACATTTTTTCCTAACAATTTTCACTTGGAAGTTTGCACCTGGGTTAGCAGATCACTCCCAATTCAACCCAAGTGCAAAAGCAGAATTCACTTACCTGCACAAAACCGCAGGCAGAGAAGTCCTCAAACAAGGGCAGACTTGGACGATCTTCTCTGTAGATGGTGAGTTTGTACGTGATCAGGGTCTCACCCTGTGCTGGAGACTCATCCGCCACAAACACTGAGATTTTGTTTATTCCCAAACCTAGAGGGTAGTTGGCAAAGCTGGAGAAAGACAGAGAGAGTAACATTTATTCAGCCCAAATGGATTTATAGGTCAATATTCATTAAATGCCTAATTTGCATACAAAAGTACATAAGGTCTATACAGCTTCATAAGAAACATAAAATATGAAAAAAAGTTTTAATTATGTTTCATAGTACTTTGGTATGCCAGCAGGTATCTTGTAGAACAATTCAGGACTTCTATCAATTACAGGGAAGGAAACTAATAGTTATTAACCGCTTCTCAGGATCATACATTATCTCATTTAATACTCAGAACAACTTTATGCCCAAAGTCCCATGGCAGAGTCAGGGCTGGAACCCAGGTTGGTCTGACTTGAATCCTCTTATCCTTCTACTAGACTTTCTTAGCTCCCAGGATAACAAGTGTATTTCTTTCCCTACAGGGTGGGAACATGAGAATCTTCCTTGCCTTGGACATGGAACTTAATATGCTATTTAAAATTCTAAACAAAAGAGTTGGTGAGTCTCAAAAGGGTCAATAGAAAAACATTCCATAAGACTAGGAAGGTTAGTATTAGTATGCTCATAAATTGTAATGAAAATGTTTATTCAATCCCTGCATATTCAAAATCTTGAAGAGCTGGGTTAGGGTAGAAGGAAGCTACCCTTAATGAGTCTCTTTAATATTTCAAATCACAAGATCCTCTCTTGTTCAACATTGTTACATAGATACGAATATTGCTAACAGATAAGTAGAGCAGTAATGTGTTCTTTTCAACCACATGACACCTGAAAGGTGAAAGGATTTCACATCCTGGTGATCTCTCCAACTGATCTCATGCTTCAGATTTTCTAAATCTTCAAAGGTTGCTTCACATATCTGCTTCCCATTATTATGTCTCCATCAGCCCTGGTCAACATCCCCATACCTTGTTCCTGCCCGATCATGCAGGTACACCTTGCACTGACACTTAGAAGTCTCTGCTCCAATTGTCACTGTTACCACGTCAAATGGGACTTCAGAGTAATAATCTTTGATCTTCGGGTTAAATTCAGGATTCAGCTCCAAATGTGGATGTGTGAGGATCTGTTTGATATAACACTGTGTGTCATCTGTTAAAAAAAAGAAGACAACTATGAAATGGATAAATGTTGAAAAATCATATTTGATTATGGTGGCTTTTTAAAAAATCCTTTGAACAACTTTAAATGTTCACTTAGTGATCACTATTGATTTTCCACTTGGCACTCTGGTCATATTTGATTTGTGGCTTCAGTTGGATTTTCTATTTGTCAGATTTTGTAGAATTTACCTTACGTAACAGCTGCTGACTTTAGTTGGCATTAGACAGATGATAGTTTTTGCTCAGCCCTTAAAAGTTTAAAGGCAGAGAGAAGATGGGGAAATGTCTCACCAGTGAATTGACAACATTTTTATGACATTTACAGCATACATCAAGCAACTGGTGAATGGGGATGATGACTATGTGAAGTGGTAACAGAAGGGCATCAGCAGGGAATGAGGAACATTTCTTAATAAGGAGAGTCATTAAACTGCCATTGAATTGATATAGTAGCTTACAGGCAGTAGGGTGGAGTGAAGAATGTGAAATCCAATATTATATTAAGCATTTAGGCACAAAAACATCAGCAGGACATCCTGAGATCCCCCTCCCTACCCAGGTCACCTCAGCGTAAGAAAGTACCCTAAAGTATGACAAGGAAATGACATACTCCATTCGATCCTGTCACAGAACCTAGCACATTACTTCATACCATTGATTCTAAGCCATTTTAAAAATATGTTCCCATACTTTTTACAAAAGTATCTTGATGAGTAAAAGAAAAATTTATTTGTAGGCACACATACCAGCCACTGCTAAATTAGATTGTGTCCATGTTGGGATAAATAGATTACTCAAAAGAAGCTTAGCAAATGTTATTCAGAGAAATATTAATAAATATTTTGTTCCATAGATACTTTTCAGTGGTTAACAAAATTCCAGTAATGAGAAACTTTATAGAAATCAGTAAAATGAAAGTATCCTACTTTTGCCTTTTAAATAAGATGTTCAATAACATTTAACAACGTGGCAACAAAAAAGGTAACACGGAATTCACTGAAGGAAGCTATATAGTGAACTTAAAGCAAGTAGATTGTCTTCCTCTATCTGTATACAGTTATCACAATGACTTTTCTATAATCAGATCTGTGTCAGCTTCAGTTCTTTACTGGTTTCCCACTATCTCCAAAATTTAGTCCAAGTTCCTAATAGAGCAGACAAGGCATTTCATAATCTCTTCCTTGTCTTTCTCTCCAGTTACAGCCCTGTTATGTCCTGCACTTTGTGACTTAACAATGCCACACTTTTTATACTTCTTTGGCAGACATGGAGATGTACCACCACATCCATGGCAGTGGAAACCACCAACCTTCTGGATGTCTTATTTCCATTCTGAGGACTGTGTCTCAGTACAACATCCATCATGCACTAATGAGAATGAAAATGGAAAATGAAATTGAAAAAAACTCTATGTACCTCTGACCCACATTCTATAGTTTTCTCAGATTTTGAAAGAAAAAAAACTACTCAGGTACAAATTAGGAACAAATAATAATACAATAGATACATTGCAATTTCACTGTAGGGAAAAGTCTTAATAAAAAATAAATGGTCATTTTGGTTAAATAATTAGGTAAAGTACTGACTTGATTGATTTTACCTGTTACCAAGTAAAATGTAAGTAGACTTGCATCTAAAATTCTGATGATCATATCAACTTCTGAAATTTTTAAAGCAAAAGAGAAACCGATACAGGAATGAGGGCAAGATTGTATTATTAGATCTCATCCCAAAAAGGACCATAAGTTTTTATTTGAATTCAACTACTTATTAATAATGCATTCTTTTTTTTTTTTCAAAAAATTTTTTCCAGCACATTCTGTGTTCAAGGCACTGAGATAAGCACAGTAAAACACAGGCCACTGTTGGTCATGAGATCTGACTCAACTGGAGACTGTGAACCTAACATAACTTTAAACAGGCTGGAGCCCAGAGATATAAAACGTGCTTTTGAGAGGACCATTTCCTAAGAGGAAAGGGAACATAAACACTGGCATTACACTTTTATGTTCAAAACCAGTTAAATGAATCATAAAGCAGATTTAGTTTTTCAAAATAGTAATCACAGAGGATGTACTGTAACTTAAGATGATATATTTTTATAAAACAGTCACCGAGAGTTGATTTACCTGAAGTTCACACTTTCGCTGAATAGTGAAAGTTTCCAGTGGGGCTTGCCCATTATAACACTGAAACTCAGCCCTACGTGAGACCCAATGTGTAATCAATGCTCTTAAGCAAGATCCTAGCAAGTGCTTGTTTTTGGTTTCATCAGAAACTCTCCACCTCTGGCTGAAGTGCTCCATCCCAAGTTCTGCTTAAAAGCTGATTTATCTTGATCTCATCTTCACCTGAATCATCAGTGTTGCTGCTTACATACACCTGGTGTTTCCTTGGCCTCCTTCCCAGCCGGGTGCCAGCGCGCCTCAGGCCAGCTTACCTAGATCTGCGGAGAACCCAGCGCAAAGCTATCGCGGCAGCAAGCTGCTTAACCTCTTTGGCAAGGGTATTTGGGAGAACTGTTTGAAGTTTTGGTTGTTTTTAATGAATTCTTTTAACCACAGAGTTTTATTGCCCTTTTGGGGAAAATCATAACTCATATTAAACATGAGAACAGCCTAGACTCTGAAGGATAATCCCACCTGTTCTGAGGCATCATCAGGTTATTTTTTAAATCTTAAATTATACCATAAAAGTAGGACGATTAATTATGCGGCCCCAGGTAGGACTAGTTTTAACAACATAAAAATATGAACTAAGCTAAAGAGCTTATCTAACATGTTCACATCCTGTAGAGCATGTTACCTGGAAAATGAAAAAAAAAATGAGATTATCCCCATATAGTTGTTTCATTTTATAAATTATAAAATAGAATATCAAAGAAGTGAAGTGGCTTTCCTGATGCTGCATCTACCCCAGAGCCTAGCCCTCGACAAATGTGGATTCTTAATTTTTTTTAATGTTTATTCTTTTTTGAGAGAGAGACAAAAAGAGGAGGAGCTAGTGGGAGGGGTGGGGAGAAGGGGAGACAGGATTTGAAGATGCCTCCCGGTTGACAACAAAGAGCCCGATGCAGGGCTCAAACTCATGAACCATGAGATCATGACCTGAGCTGAAGCTGGAAGCTTAACCGACTGAGCCACCCAGGCGCCCCTAAATGTGCATTCAAATCTTGCTCCTGGTTTTCTCTCTAGTCCTTTACGCCCTATAGTCTAGCCACCAGCCTCCCAAGAGTTGCATGTATTTTTGTGGAAGTAAGACACTGGCTGGCAAGTGTAGGGACGGTAGGGTGTAAGTAATATCTGTTCCTTTTTCCTGATCAGCAATACTTTATTTAAAATGCTATTTTTTTAAATTGGATGTATTTGTTGATTCTATTAAGCCACACTATTATATAACCTCTCAGTCTACCTCAATTTTAATGATACTGTTAAAAAACATATAATGAATAAATTAAATTGCATTCTAGAAGATACAAATTAGATTTTATGAAATGGGAAGACTTTTATTTATAATAAATTAAACTTTAATCTATAAATTTTATTTTTTTCCAACTTCATGTTTTACTGGAATTGATTTTTTATTTGTGAAAGGCTAAATTTTCTTTTTTTTTTAAANCAGGCGCCCCATGAAAGGCTAAATTTTCTAAGTGCATGTTTTAGCACCAAATATATTTATACACACACATACATATTCAAAATATATATATATATACACACACATATATATTCAAAATATATATATATATTCAAAAAGCAAGCAAGCTAAGAAAACTCTTATTATTCTATCATATTATTATAAAGTATTAAGATAACTCATGAGCTTTAGACAAAGAATTAGAAGACCCAGCTTCTTGATCGAGTTCAGGCATTTAATAGTCCTATGATCTTGGAAAGATCAATTAGATTCTCTAGAACGATATATTTGCAAGGCCACTGGAATAATGCTGACCAGAGTGAACAAAATTATTTTTACATTCTAAATCTATATAACACTTGAAATGTATTACTATAATACATAAGCTATTTTTCTTGATTATATCTTGGTTTAAAAAATCATGAATTTTAAGAAAATAAATTGAAAAGCAGTTTTAAAACTCTCAATGGTAATAAAGAAAATTCAACTCAAGTATTATCCATTATGTCAACAATCTGGCAGAAAAGGAATCCCTGTGGGGTGGTAAGAGCCCTAAAAATCAAAGTATAAAGCAGATAAGCTTAAGTATTTCCACTTGAGCAGTCTCCAAGGCAAAGCCTTAATACCCTAAGGACTCCTCAAAATGAGTCTGAAAGTCACTGTCCTTAAACAAACACATAAACATAACACTTAATGTTCAAAAATAGAAAATAAAAAATGCTATTCATATGCAAAAGTGAGAGATAACTTATTCAGAAACTTCTAAAAATTTACTTAATATTTTATTATTTATTATTATTTATTTATTTTACTGCAATATTAATGTTGTAGTCTAATAGTATCTAAGTACAATAGAATGATGACTTCTTCCAAGGGCGGTGCCTGCCTATTGATTATGCCACGGAAGTACTTTAATTGGAACTCACCATTACTGCAATGAACTTCTTTGGTTTCATTCATAATTTGTGGAACAGAAGCTAAAAAAAAAAAGTTAATTTAAAATGAAAACTATGAATCAAAACACAAAGAATACATATTAAATAATCTAAAACAGCACAATTTAGTAAAACACATATTTTATTACTTAACTTATTACCTCAGAAAGCACTTCTTAGTTAAACTGAAAGCTACGTAAAATAAAAGAAGTTACTCGGTTCAAATCTCAGAAGGAAGATTATTTCAAATAGGAAAATATTAGGGGAGAAAAATGAATGGTCTAAATGTCATCCATTGCCTGAGGGTGATTTACTGAGAGTCCTAGTTCTATGATTTTATGACTTTAATATCCCAAATCATTAGAATTACAGAAATTCTATCCAGTTGATTGCACTGACATTTACTCTTAAGTTTCTGAAACAAACCAAACATCTCCATAAAAAAACTCCTTACTAAGTTCTGATGGAACAAAGGGATGAATAAAAATACTCAAAGTGCTTAAATCATTCATTTAAAGAGAAAAAAATGGTGGGAACCAGGAAGACAGAGTAGCAGTTTATCATCAGTTCTTCACTGGGCTAACCAATTCATTCTATTGAATCGATCTTCTCAAACTTTAGCATGCCTCAGAATCATCTGAAAGGCTTTTTAAAATACAGAGTGCTGACCGGGTGCTAGGGCGGCTCAGCCCAGTCATGAACTCGCAGTGCGTTGAGTTCCAGCCCGCTTCGGGCTCTGTGCTCTGTGTTGACAGCTTAGAGCTTGGATCCTGTTTTGGATTCTGTGTCTCCCTCTCTCTCTGTTCCTCCCCCGCTTGCACTCTGTGTCTCTTTCTCTCAAAAATAAAAATTAAAAAAAAAAAAAAGTACAGAGTGCTGGGGGCTCCTGGGTGGCTCTATTGGTTAAGCGCCATAACTCAGGCTTGATCTTAAGGTTAGCAAGTTAGGGCCCAGCATCAGGTTCTCTGCTGTCAGCACAGAGCCTGCTTTGGACCCTTTGTCCTCCTCTGTTTCTGTCCCTCCCCTCCGTGTGCATTCTCTCTCAAAACATACAATAACACTCAAAATAAATAAACACTTAAAAACACAGAGTGCTGGGTCTCATACCCAGAGAGGTAGCATTCTGATTCAGCAGATATGAATGGCCCAAATTTCCCAGGTGATGTTGATGTTTCTGGTCTAGGACCACACGCTGAGAATCACTGTATTGTATTAAATCTTGATTAGTAATAGGAAAATTTTTGATTTATAAAAAATTGTAAACATGTAGTACTTCTTTTCATCTTTATCCTTAAAATTAGAAACAGTTTCTTTTTGTGTGACAAAAAGCTCAGATGTTCTTTAGAAGGAAAAAATTAGAACATGAAAATAAGTCCAGGAGAGAAAACTACAATCGCCATTAATTTTCCCTGAGGTCCATGTTGCTTGTAGCTAATTGGTTCATTTAATTATATACCATAAACATCTTTCACACCATAAATAACTCTTCTTCAATATTAGAATGGCTTTATCATATTTCTTTGGAAACCTATAACTTAATTTATTTATCCAAACCAGTATTATTACATTAGTAGTTATTTCTTGTAGTAATTTTAGAAGTAATTGTAAGAAAATAGAAGTTTCTAATTTTTAAATTTATTAATAACTTATATAACTAAACTGTACATTCTAAATTATTTGCTTATATTGAATATGTAGGAGTGAAATTTCTATGATGCAAGAATAACTTCTAAGGATTTTCATGTTGTTACATGGTCCTTCTGGGAAATCGCTCTAGGTTAACCAGTATAAGTAGTATAAGAATGCTTATTTCCCTACACTCTCCCCAGCTCTATTATCTTTAAGAGACAAAATCTTTTCAAATTTGAAGGAAAATCGTATTTCCTAGTTTAACTTCCATTTTTGATTACTAATGAAGCGAAACACTTTCTTATGTATTTTTGGGCCACGCAATACTTATTTTCATGTTGGAATAAGTGAGACTGTATCTTTTTACCTTTTTTATTTTCAATTGCATCAAATGGCACTTGTGGTTTTTCAGTGTTCTCATCCTCTGTGAAAGAATTCCTGCAAATGTGATGCCAAACAAATCTGGATCAATGAAATGAACACAATTCATGGAAATTACATTGAACACACTATTTTATTTTCCTGTGTGGGCACAGATATTTCGCTGAACACAAAGAAACACTTTCTGGATTTCACTCCTCAAAACTGGCAATCTCATCTGAAGTGAGGTGGGTGGAAATCTCATCATCTCCAATCAGCAGAAGTACATTTGAAGAAAACCAGGGCAAAAAGTCACTCTTCAGTCCAAAAGTGAGCAATCTCTGATAGCCTGGGTCCAACAGAGGTGAATCTGGGAACACACATTCTTATTGGAATTTGTTTGGATAAAATCACACGGTCTTCAAGCAAGAAGCTTTGGAACCCTGAGACATGGACGCAGAAGAGCATACAGATAACCTAAGAAATAGAAGCGTGCTATGCAGCAAATGACCTGTATCTTGCTACATCTTCTCTCCTCAAATGCTGAATAACTATGCCTAATGGTAAGGGTTAGTTCTATTTAGTGTGTTTGCCTCATTTTTCTGTTATATAACTAAATGCCTGGTCAGATTGACCTTTAAATCCTCAAATTTGGGACCAAATAATCTAAACTGCAGACAGAAAAACTGCTGGTCCTGATGATGGACACTACCGAGCAGGATGTGATTTGACTTTCCCGGGCTGGGCTGTGATTCTCCATTTCTCTTTAAGCAGAACAGAGATAACAGCCTTGGCCTTCCTTCACAGGGATGAGAATGAAATCAAATGCTCTGTGTTAAATTACATTTTATAAATATTTATTGTCCCAGATATTGTGCTGGGCACTGTGGTAGAGAAGAGATGAATAAGGCATATTCAGTTCCTTCAAAATATAAACATCAGCAAATTACAAAGAATCAAGGAATTAAAAATATTGCGAATGTTGGAAGATGTGATAATTTTATTGCGGTTTACTTTGTGAAGGCTTTTTTTTCCCTTTGATACATACAGTGAAGTAATTAGGGATGAAAAAAAATAATGTCTAGGACTTACTTTAAAATATTTCCTTCCTCCCAAGGAATGAAGAAACAGATAAAGCAAGCATGAGGTTAGATATGTTTAGTTGAAGGTTGATTGGGTGCCAGGCAAAATTAAAAAATAGCTCTGAATTCATGGGAAGCAAAAGCTCTAAGTGAAGCTCATAAAAGATACGACCCTGAAATGCACATACACTGAATTACTATCTTAATGGAATGAGATGCTTTGTACGTTAGGCATCCTGCACATTCCTCGTGCAATTTTGTGAATAAATTATTTGTTTTAAAAGTGTGGATTTTTCATGGAAAGCATCTGATGAGAACAAAGTACACATGGAACTTTATTTCTAGTAAAGTGAAAATTAGCAGATAGTATACAAATATTGATAGTAAACAAAATTACAAAATTTTCATTTTGTTTGGATTTACACTAATTCGGTTGGGACCTCTGAATTCTAGGCCTCAGGGCATAGACATAAATAACTGTCACTTTTTCTAACTCTTGTTTTTCTGACTTTATCTCTTCTCATCTTGTTGCTCTAAGCAAATGATCTTTATTTAAAGGGAAGCATGAGGGGTGCCTGGGTGGCTCAGTCAGTTAAGCATCTGACTCTTGATTTTGGCTCAGGTCATGATCTCATGGTTTGTGAGATCAAGCCTTGCATCACCCCTGCACTGATAGCATGGAGCCTGCTTGGGATTCTCTCTCTTCCCCTCTCTGCCCCTCCCCTGCTGGCACACATGTCTACTCTCTCTCTCTCTCTTTCAAGATAAATAAATTAGATTAAAAAGAAGAGAAAACATGAAGTCATTAATCCCTACAGGTAGCATAGGTATATAAAATTGGCTAGAAATAGAAAAAGCTGGAGGTAACCATTGTGCAGATAAAGACAATTATGAATGACTAACCTGACCCCCCTTCTGCAGGATGAACTGGAATAAAGCACTGGACCATGGACGTGAGGCCAGGGTCCTAATCTCTCCTCTATTTCTCTTAGGTGTGTGGCTTGAACAAATGACCCACCTTCTCAGCCTGGTTTCCTTATCTGAAAAATGGGTATAATATGCGTCCCCGTTGTAATACAGCATGGATAATAATTTACAACACGCTCCCAGGTAAATTTGAAGATAATCAGAATTGAGTATTATTTCTTAAAATGCTCGCAGAGTGATTTACCTAATTGCTTTTTGATAAAGATCTGATGTTTAATTTTCTCAGTGTTAACTTAGATAAATCTTTTGGATTTGTCTTACTTTTCCTATAAAATAAAGAAAGAAATTTCCTCCGCTGTAGACCCTAAGGTGACCTTTGGATGGTAGAGAAACATGAAAAATCAATATTAATATTTATTACCTACTTGCCCTGCAGCATAGCAGACACCATGTGGTACGTGGCAATTATCTCATATAATTCTTGTAAAATAATATGTGGTAGGTAGTAGGGGGGAGGGGGGGATGGGCATGGAGGAGGACACTTCGGGGATGAGCACTGAGTGTTATGTGGAAACTAATTTGACAATAAACTATTTGTAAAAAAAAAATAATAATAAAATAAAATAAAATAAAATATGTCCAAAGGATTAAAAAAAAAATGTGGTAGGTAGTATAATCCTTATTTTATAGATATGGAGATTGAGTCTCAGAGGGGTCAAAACTTTACCTGCTATAATTAATAAACTCTAGGGTTGGGATATTTGAATCCATATCTGTCTGATTCAAGAAAGTCCTTACTCTCTCTACACTGATCACTTTTATTTTTTATTTTTTTATCTTCTTTTTTTTTTTTTNGGTACATGTGCTCCTATGCATACACTGATCACTTTTAACACTGACCACTAATGAATTCTCTTATTTAAGGGGAATCAGGGTTAAGGTTAGGGTTAGGGTTAGGGTTAGATTTAAGATAAGCCCCTTACTTAACATTACACTCTCTGTAGAGCTTGCGAAAAACTTGCTGGGAAGCAAACTTTCCAATGCTTGCATCTCTCAAGGGAATGTTGTCAAAGTTAAAAATGGTACCTAAATCAAGTCTGCTCTTCCCCACTGATAGTGATGAATGAAACAGACTCGGATTTCTTGAGTGCAAACAAACACTAAGCTCTATTGTTTAAAATCTACTTTTCAAACAAACAAATAAAACCTTCCGTCAGACTTACTACTTCTGAGCATCGAGGGAATAAGGCCAACTTTAAAGTTGTGACAATTAAAGTGAGTTCTGATTCTGGGAAATGTCCCAAGAATTCATCAAATATATGATTATTATATTTCTTAATTAAAAAATAAAACTTGTGGACCTGCTTTCATTATCTCCTGAGGCAGAGGGAAATGAAGCACCCTTCAGGAGAACCGAAGCCATTCCTTCCTGAGGGTAACTGCAAGAGACAAATGGTTATGGCCTGGCCATTTTGTCTTTCATCTCCCTAGGAGGTTTTAGGTTTGCTTCTGTTTTCCTGGCAGTAGAAAAGTCAAATATTCCCTGAATTCCATCATATAAAAGAAAAGCAGACTTAGCCAGTGTGTTAGGCACTGTCCATTTTCAACAACTACAGGAGATGTTAATGTGTTCACCTGGCCAGTCCTTTCTCCCATCCGCTCATTACTGCCTTTCATTAGAATGAAGGTAGAAGGGAGAGGCCAAATGTTTCTCTCTGAGATTCTACCTTCTTTTTTTTTTTAATTTTTAATGTTTGTTTATTTTTGAGAGAGAGAAAAAGAGCAGGGGAGGGGCGGAGAGAAAGGGAGACACAGAACTCAAAGCAGGCACCAGGCTCTGCACTGTCAGCGCAGTCTGACATGGGGCTTGAACTCACAGACTGTGAGATCGTGACCTGAGCTGAAGTCAGATACTTAACTGACTGAGCCACCCAGGTACCCTGAGATTCTACCTTCTAAAAAAGAAAAGTTCTATTCTTCTGGCAGGGACAGACACATTTATAAATTTGGGTAGATTTTGCCCATGATAAAGTCATGCCTCAAAAACTCCCTAAATAAATGTTCAAACCATCTTGGGCTCCATGCTGACTGATAGAAAGAAAGAAGGAAGGAAGGAAGGAAGGAAGGAAGGAAGGAAGGAAGGAAGGAAGGAAGGAAGGAGAGAAAGGAAAAGAAAAGAAAAGAAAAGAAAAGAAGAGAAAAGAAAAGAAAAGAAGTCACCCAATCCTTTCTGTCTGAAACTCCTATAAGTCAAGATATATATCACAGAATGAAACAAATTTGAAGCTTTTAATTTTAAACATTACTTTTTAGAGTCAAGTCCTGTTGGTATGAAAAACTGTTGGATATGTTCTTATTACAATGTTTGAAGACCACTAGAATTGTTATGGTTTCAATGCTTTAAAGAAGCTTATTTTCCAGAGCACAAATTTTTGGACACATTTCTTTTTGTTGCTTTCTTTAATGCAGGCAAAATCTTTTGAAATCAATCTTTGGAGAATTTTTGGATTGCACAATTCAAATTTGTGGCTATCTTACCATTCCAGTGGATGTAGCTGCGCCTTTTTATTCAGGAGCTGAAATTGTTCAAATACATTTAAAAGAGACCAGTATTGAGTCAGGACTGAACCAGGTTGCCCTATAGGATTTGCCATATCATAAAATTCATGCATCAAAGATTGAATCCCAGGAGCAGTAGATGGGAAGAGCTGAGAAGAAAGAGTCAAAACGAGAATATCAGACTAAGTTATGGAAAATAACTTAAAAGGTATTAATACTAGAAAAGTCTTTTGTTTTATTCAGCTATTTTTAAAAAATTTAAAAGCTACTGGTCGGTATCATAATACAGTTTTCTGTGCAGTTGTCAAGGTGAATGTCACTTTTTATAAGGAACAAATTTTGTTGATCATATCTCTAAATAGAATGAGTTTTCTTTCTATTTTCATTGAATGGAAATGGATGTCTCCTTCCTAAAGATACCTGAGACAGGTGAATGACAGACTGAGTCAGACAGTAGGAAGAATGAGGATAAATCGCTTTGGATTACAAGTGAACTTTGTCAGAGTGAGAGATATTAACCCTACGGGGGGAAATCTAGTTATCCTCTTTCTACTCAGAGTTAGGAAATTAGGATTTGCCCTTCACTCCTGTGAAATAGGTCCTCAGTCTATACCAAGTAATGTTCTCTACATTCACAATATCTTAAATTATGAATTCCTGAAGAATGAGACCTCTCCCTTTATCTTTGTAGAGTTTTGATCCAACTGTCAAAAATGCGATATGTGTATGTTTAAATTAAAAGAATCCATCAATTAAATTATCTTTGGGGCAAAAGCTTACTTTGAATCCTCTAAAATATGAGTCTATTATGATGAACTGTTTTACATGTAAGTGATGAATCATTAAATTCTACTCCTGAAACTAATATTGTACTGTCTACTAACTAGAACTTAAATAAAAATTTGGAAAAAAGGAAATAAAATGAGTCTAAATGATAAAACCAAGTACCAAACATTCATTACTTAACTTAGTAAATTGGTTATAACTCAGACAAGCAGAATGTGAATACATTTTTCTTTTAAGTAAAAAATAAATGTTTGATCCATACAGATTAATAATAAATTATCAGTGGACTTTTAAAAATGCCGTTTTAAACGATGTTTTGTATAAACAAATCTTAGGTAGAAAAATATTAATCCATTGTAATCTATCTAGATAAGTGACAGAACTAGAAACAAAGCAAGTACTGAACACGCACATGTACTAAATTATATTAATATTGACCTTGATATTGACCAATACATTGACAGAACCTAAGAAAATACATAGAAAAGAAAATAAATGTCATTGATGTTTTAGGTTGAAACAAGTAAAAGTTATCATAATTATTTACATTTTCTTTCTTTGAGGTTTGCAACAAATTAAGATTTAGGTAGTTTTCTAAGATGTGGTTATATTCAGTAGTATTCAGTTTTATGCAAACAAAAAGGGCACAATGAGCAGAAAGAAATTTTTGTCAAACATAAATGTCCCAAAGCTAAAAGCAAAACTTCTCTAGAAAAATGTGGACATTTTCCTCTTAAGTATTGCCACATACTCGCAACTAAACTGATCTCGTATCGTCTTAGCTTGAATAAGCCATGTATTATTTGCAAAGTCTTAAAGGTTATGGATTCTGCTCATTTTAATATTTAGATCTCTGAAAAGAAGAAAGAAACCTACAAATATTTCTAGTTCTTAAAGAAGTATCTTCACCAAGTGACAATCAAATAGCGTATGGCTGATCTACTATAATCTCAGTAATCATGAGGAATCAAATGTCACTTTTTGTTTTACCAGTTGGAATGGCCCCAAACTCCCAAGTTCCTTTATGAAAGTCATAATTGACTGCATCTCCTCTAAAGACAGGCATTGATTTGGTTCCTTCCGATAGTTTTCACCCTATAATGGGGGAGGGGAACAAATCGTAAGCAATTGTTACAAAGTCAAACCATGTTTAGCCCAATTGCTTCCTACTTTATAAAACCAAACTTCGAACTCTATAAACAGCTGAGCTAATTAATGCTAAATAATACGTAGTAACTTCAGCTTGTCACAACAGTGTCTGGCTCTAAGAAAATTCAGATTTGACAAAGAAGAACTGAATGAAATTGCTCAACAGTGCTTTGGTAGTAAGCTTGGGTAGATGAACCCAGGAAGGTAGACGTGTGTGACAATTTGGGAACACAGGAAGAGTCTCCTTCAGCTTTCAGAGTACCAGAGACCAGAGCAGCAAATGAACATGTGAATCTTATCTATGGGACATTACAATTTTGGAGTTTGTGAATTCTGATAAACAGACAGTCCCCCTACCCCATTTTCCCCCACATCTATTTTTTTTCCTGATGCATCCCAGAGAGCAGAAGTTGCAAATATTTTCCATTCCTTCTGGGTGAAGTGGTTCTAATGACTTTAATGATAATCCACTCACTAATGAAGGAAAACAAGGAACTACAGGGAAAAATTAATAAAATCCCAGGGAAAGAGCAGCCTCTAAATTAACCAATGCTACTCTGAAGCACTACATCCTAATCATCAAAATCTAAGCAAAGATGTTTACCAGATGTGAATTCTTTAAAAATTAAGATTATAACTCTAGTCCCTTGGTATCAATCTAGAGCATTCACTGCTATTCTAGTTTGCCTCCAAAAAGTTCTCTTATTTGCTCTATTCCTCTTAAAGAATTCTAAACAACACAGAATATGTATTATTCATAATATCCACAAACATTCCTTGGGAATTAGCAACTGCTTTCTTTTAACCCATAACTGCATCAGAACCAGTCATTCATACTTAGTTGACATAAAATAATATTAGTCTTCATGTCAGAAGAATATTAAGAGATGTAATATAATGGATATCAGTTAGTTTCAAGTGAATTATCAATTTGCTTAACTGCACAATAAACTGGCACATTCCAAAGAATGATTTGAAAAAAATATTTGTACTACAAATATATGCATTTACCTTAAAAACACCTGATGTATAAAGTCCCTGAAATATTTCATAAAACATTGGAAGTGAAGATTCATTAGAGAAGAGAATATTGAAAGTATCTTGTAAAAGGAATTCTTCTATGTTTTGGTCCTCAAAATCCACATTATCATCATCTTGAAAATTTAAATGCTCATGCACCTGTGAAAGAGTAAAAGCACAGCAAATATTTTGCACTGACTTTTATTTTAACGCAGCGAATCACTTCTAAGACATGATTCATTCCTATTGGATTGTAGATCAGAACTGACATCTAGTGGCCTTTTTGAGGTCAACAGTTTTACAAAATATAAGTAACATTCTTTTGAAGATACAACTTTCTAAGAAGATTAATGGATTATAAAGTCACATAGTTTATTTTGAAACTCTTTACTGTTGAAGAATTTGTGTCTGTGAAAGATAATATGTAACATTTCTGAACAATAAATTTTAAAGAACACACTAATGTGTGTGAGATAATGAAAAATTTTAAATGTAGATTCATGAAGTTTCAAAATTTTATGAATGAGTCTTTGAACTACTCAACTAAGTGTCTGAGCCACACAATATATAACCATTCACCTTGTACAACAGTTTGAAAAGCAATCAATGCAATATGAAGTTGAATTTTGGTTGCACATAATTTTATTTTGCTCCTCTTTCCTTCTTCCTACTCCATATCCCCAAATAAAGTTTTTGGTAGACTTATTCAACCAATGCTTTTTTTTGTTCTTGGTTTTGTTTTTTTATCTCTTAAATAGTTTATTGTCAAGTTGGTTTCCATATAACACCCAGTGCTCATCCCAACAAGTGCCCTCCTCCATGCCCATCACCCCCCTTCCCTCTCCCCCACCCCTATAAGCCCTCAGTTCGTTCTCAGCATTCAAGAGTCTCTCATGGTTTGCCTCCCTCCCTCTCCCCAACTATTTTTCCCCTTCTTCTCCCCCATGGTCCTCCATTAAGTTCCTCCTAATCCACCTATACATGCAAACATATGGTATCGGTTCTTCTCTGCCTGACTTATTTCGCTCAGCATAACAACCTCGAGTTCCATCCACATTGCTACAAATGGCCAGATTTCATTCTTTCTCATTGCCATGTAGTATTCCATGGTAGAGATAAACCACAGCTTCTTGATCCATTCGTCAGTTGATGGACACTTAGGCTCTTTCCATGTTTTGGCTATTGTTGAGAGTGCTGCTATGAACATTGGGGTACATGTGCTCCTATGCATCAGCACTCCTGTATCCCTTGGGTAAATTCCTAGCAGTGCTATTGCTCGGTCCTAGGGGAGTTCTATTGTTAATTTTTTGAGGAACTTCCACACTGTTTTCCAGAGGGGCTGCACCAGGCAATCAATGTTTTTTAATCTTCTTGCCACTAAGGGATATTTTAGATGAAAAATATGTTGGAGATTATCTGAATGAGTTCATTTAATTCGAAAGGAAGTAAAAGAATCAGGAATACAAAAAGAAACCACTCTTCAATTGACACATATTTTATACTAGAAAAAAAAACATTTATTTAAAAAATTTTTCTGTCTTTTAAAATTAAAATATAGGCCAATTTAACACCAAATACCTAGGGGTGCCTTGGGTGGCTCAGTGGATTGAGCATCCGACTGCTGCTCAGGTCATAATCTCAAGGTCTGTGACTTGGAGCCCCTCATTCATGGCTTAGAGCCTCTCATCCAGCTCTGTACTGATAGCACAGAGCCTGTTTGGATCCTCTGTCTTCTTCTCTCTCTGTCCCTCTCCCGCTCCCACTCTCTCTCAAAAATAAACATTAAAAAAAGAAAACTAAATATATATAAAGAATAAGAGTTACTTTTTTTATAAACTCAAGTGAATAAACTGGGTAATCTGCTATTTTCTATTATCCAAATGTTTACCTCTTTATTTCATAAACAGTGGTTGAACCATAGAAAAATCTGTGCCTGTTCCACCTTGAGGCTGCCGCTCAAATCACAGATTCTCCATACATTAGTTCATTTTCTGAACTCCAGTAAAATATAAGCTTGTAGTAACTTTAATACAAGTTGCTATTTATTGACTGGTTACTGTGAATGCAAACAACTCAAACACACGCACCCCCCCCCACACACATACACACACATGCCCACACACATGCATGCACACACACACACACACACACACACACACACAGATCATTAAGCATAAGGCAGAAGCTCACAGGAAGCCTCTGGCATACTCACCTGGAGCACAACAGGGTACCTGAAATTGTGGTAACCAATGTCAAAAGTTAAAAGCTGAAAACATAATCTGCATCTGAAATAAAAACACAAGGTAATAAAAAAATATATTCTATTTGCTACATTTACTCTATCATTTGATGCATTATTAACAGTTACTATAGTTAAATTTCAAGGTATGTACTAATTAAAGAAAGCAGTAGCTTGGATAATATAAAATTACATGCAATTTATTTTTAAATTGGAATTTGTTTGGTTCCTTAAAGAATATACAAATACATCTAAAGTATTCAGAACACATTAAACAATGAGGTTACATCATGAAAATGCAAATACAGAGACGGAAACTCTCTTATTCCTACATGCTAGCCATTCTTATTCACATAGGAAGCATCATAAAGCTTAACTGAGCCACCTCCTTTCTGTTGGCACTGTAAATTTAACATTTTTTTCTAGAAAAAGGACATTAAATTACACTGAAGTAAGCTGAAATACAGAGATAGTAGCTATTGAATATTGTTAATAAGGACCATACGTAAAATTATACCTAGTCAAGGGAAACTGCATATGATAGAAATACCTGTTTAAAATGGAGATACAATTAAAATTCATTTAAATTATGTGTGCTTTATTTCTTGTCACTTTTATTTAGACACTAACAAGTCTGTAACATGCTTTGAAGCTTAGGGTCTACAAATATGAAAAGATGCTTCCAAGTTCATATTTATATACTGACATAACATTTCCCAAATAGTACCAACTTGTAATAATTAGGATATATTTTCACTAACAATTTTTAAGTTATTTTTTTTAACATTATTATTATTATTTTTTTACCTATTGAAGGTCTTTGGTCCCAGAGTAGATGTTTCGCTGAATACTTCAGCTGCTAGGAGGAGTTTGCTAATTGTTTCCTTCATATTATCAAAAGCCTGAAGAGGTGAACTGACTGTCAGGAATGTCTCAAAAAATGTTTGCAACTGTGAACAAAGTAAAGGGTTAAAAATATTGAAACAATACTCTCAATTTGTCTATCATTTCCATGGTGACCAGTTTGAAAGATTACTTTAAGTTATATCTTCCTGTCATGTTCAAAAAAACTTCTTAAATAGGAAAGTTTGGTAACCATATATAGCATATATGTATAGGGTGTGTATATACACACATTTATATCTTACATATAATATACTGATAGGGTATATAATATACTAAAACTATGTTACATAATGAATATTACCTATATAATATATAATGTCTATATATTTCATACACAATGTGCAACATGTATAGATTATACACATTAAAAATTTTTAAGCCTTTCAATTGAATATAGGGTGTCATGACATCTTATAATTTAAATCACTTGAGAGTTGTTTGTTTCCCTTTTCCTCATGTCATGGCATCTAATCATGGAAAGTGAAAAGGAACTATTAACAAGAGCTTGTGATCAGAACTTCCAGGTTTAATTTGTGACTCTACAAACTAGATGAACTTGGACTGACAACTCACTTTGAAGTTTTGCATCCTCTCTAAAATGGGTAAACACTACCAACGAGAGAGCTGCCAGTAAAAATCAGAAGAACATGTACTTGAAAGCCATGCTAAGGTCTGAAATCCAAATCTAAGCTTTTTAGTACTGTCCCTTCTCTGAATATATCAGAACAAAAATAACTACATGAAAGTTGTTTTTCACAACATCTTGCTATGGGAGACCTAGCCAACTAATGAAGAATTTAAGAGAGTCTCAGTTCCCTCTTAACATTTTCATTTAAGGAAGATTTCATGTGGATAGAAAAGGTAGGGCAATATTAGAAAAAGGGAGAATAAAGTTCAGGCTTATATTTTCTTAGAAACACTATTGTTGATATCACAAACAGTTGTTTTTATTTGCTTAAGTGCTAAAACGATCACAACAAAACTATGTCTTGAGGACGCTTAACATCAAAGTTCAAGTCAAAATTTTTAAAAAGCGTAAAACACACACACAAAAAAAGCGTAAAACAAACCTCATATTGAGTCATACACTTTCTTTGGATAAACATAATCTCTCAAAGATGAAGAACAAAAAATATTTTTTTAAAAAACATGCAGCAGGTATTCTCTTCATGTTTTTGGAAGAACAGACTAGATCTATCTGAGCTGTGTAAGACTACAAAGTGGAAAACTTTTGTTGCTATGATAATGAAGGACAGACAATCAACCTGAGGGAAATGGTAAATATATCTTTAAAAATACACAAGTAAAACCCCCCAAGAGAAACAAATCCTGACTTCATAAACTTTTATCAGCTGAAAAACAGAAACCTAATGAGATGTACATTTTCAGACTCTATGGACACGTCATTAGCATTTGGCTATTGGGATAGTTTTCCATTTCATGAAGGAAAATAAATGTAATAATTGTACGATCAAAAGAAAACTAAATATTAATGCGAACACTAAAAACGTTAACACCCTTGAGTCAAAACAGAGTAATATTGTTTTTCCAAATAAAAAATAACTCTTATTTCGCTCAGTTCAGCATGATTATGTAGAGAAAGTTATTGATTGTATTACTGCATTTTCTATTTTAATGTTTCCTGATTATCACAAAGGTCAAGGTTAATAATTTAAGAAAGTTGGAAATGTTTGTGTAGCATATAAGATGTGTAAGTTTGATTATAAGATTATATCTTCCATGGCAAAATATAATTAGAAATTAATGTCTTAGGGTTGTATTTATTTTCCTCCTGGGGAAAAGATTATTTCCTAATGTCTGTCTGTAACAGTGAGCATTGAATATGGGCTGCCAGTATATGGATTCAGTTCCATTCAATTCACATTTTTTAGTGAGAATTTTACTATGTGGAAAGTACTAACTGTTAGGAGTCATGGCACATAGCACAGTGATCAGACTACAAATACTAGCAGCAAAAAGTCTTGAGTTTAACTTTGGCTCTATGCCTATTACTATTGAATTGTGAGAACTGGGATTAATGACAGTATCTATTTTGCAGAGGTATCGCTCAGATTAAATGAGAGAATGTACAAAAGGTACACCATTCCCAGCCCATCAATACTCAGCCCATGTTCGCTCCTTGTAATAAGGAAAATGAGAGAAGTCCACAGCCATTTAAAGGAGTTGTTGTTGAAGCCAGATTCTCATAATACAATGCATTTGTGGAAATTCAAAGCTGCCTCTGAGAAGTCAAACACATGTGACCATATTCAACCAAAATAGAACATTTAAAAAATATATGGTAAACCTTTCAACAGAAATGTTTCAAAAGGGCGAATAAAAATGGTGTGATGGCTGAATGGCCCCCTCCAGTGGGATGCCTCTCAATAGAAATGAAAGAGTAGAACTGAAGGATCCAAATATGAGGACAGGAGAGAGAAGTGGTGCTCCGAAAGCACGATACAAAATGGAGCAAGTTGCTTTATTTCTGTGTTAGCTCGGTTCCAGATTGTTGTCTCTGTGTGCATTTCCTTCTGTCTCATTGCACGAATTTCAAATTTCTAAGCCCTTCAGTTCAAAGGAAATTCTAGATGAGTGGCCTATTTATTTAGTACAGTGGCAAACTACATATGCCAGAAATGAAAATAGAATTGTGCAAGTGCTTAAAAGGTATTAAAAAAAAAATCAACTTTCAGTGAGTGACCCAGACAGAGAACAATACTTCCATCAGTTCTTGTAACTAATTAATCCATGTAGGCTAAATGGAAGACTTCTTTGTGTATCTGGTCCTATTGTAATTTGTTATACTTATTGTATTTCCTTGGTCAAATTGAATTCTGTGCATCTCGGTATGTTCAGACATAGAAAGAACTGTGCTCAATGATTTCATTAGACAATGTCAAATCTGAAATTATTTGATATTAATACCACTCACCGTCATCGGAATTTGAAAGACACATTTCACCCAGGAGCTCTCTTAACTCAAGAACAAATACTCGAAGGAGCGCTTTCACTTTCATTGCTAGTTTAAAATAATGAAGCTATAAACTCAAATATCAAGGAGACTTATCCGTCTCTAGATCAAGATTTTTTTAAAAAAAATTTGAACATTTATTCATTTTTGAGAAATAGAGACCGAGCACAAGCAGGGAAGGGGCACAGAGAGAGAAACGGAGACACAGGATTCGATGAAGGCTCCACGGTCTGAGCTGTCAGCACAGAGCCCAACTTGGAGCTTGAACTCACAAACCACAAGATCATGACCTGAACTGAAATCAGCTGCTTAACCAAATGAGTTATCCAGGTGCCCCAGTAGATCAAGACTTTTAACGGATGCTTTTGAGATGCAGAAATATGGGATGTAAGATCCCAAGAAAATCAGTGTCTTGGCAGTAAGGTAAAAATAAATAAAAGAACGTCTTAAAACTTTTAACATGACATGAAACTGTGTTATAAACTCTACATTTTCTTCCAATGTAAAAATTAAATACAAATTTTGTGCAAAAATAAATTTCATAGAAAATGACCTCGTAAGATCTTGTGGAGCGCCTGGGTGGCTTAGCTGGGTAAGCGCTACACTCTTGATTTCAGCTCAGGTCATGATCTCCAGTTTGTGGGATTGTGGTTCGAGACCCACATCAGGCTCCACACGTGGAGCCTGCTTGGGATTCTCTCTCCCCCTGTCTCTCTGCCCCTCCCCTGCACTCTCTCTCTTTCCTTCTCTCTCTCAAAATAAATAAATTAACTTTTAAAAAGATAATTTAAATATACACAGATGGATCAAAATTATGTATTAAAAGTGGAAGGACCAGGGGAACTAAAAATCAGCTTGAAAATATTTGTAGGAAAATTTCCATCACCTCTTTGATATCTAAAATACTTCTAAGGAGCCCTTCTATTCACCTCATTTCCCTTTCCCCATTTCTGACAACCCTTCCCATGCCAAATCTTGGGCTTCAGGTGATTAATTAATCCATTTATCTTCCCACAAGACCTTGGGCAAATTGCTCTCAATGACAATACATGTCATTCTGTGTCAAACTTGCTGACTTTCTTGTCTGTTCTTACCACTAGACTGTGAAATCTGTTAGGGCAGAAACTGAACCATTTTATCTTTGAGTGGCTAGTACCTAGTGGAGTAGATATTGAGTGAATAAAGTGAAGTATAACATTACAGAAACCAAAGAGACTTTGCTAAGAGAAATAATTTACTGGAGCTTCTGGATAAAATAATTTTTCTCCTTTGGGCATGTTTATCTCTTATTTCCATCTCATGAGAGAGGGAGGATGTGCATTTTTCTGGTGACTTGTAATAAAACCTTTGAAAAATAGAAGCTTACAGCTGTTCAAGAGGATTTTTGAAGATAAGAAAATTTAATCTAAGAGTTAAAACAAAAGATGAAAGATTAACCAATATTAGAAGTTTTTCTTTTAAGCCATGTTCTTGACTAGCTGGGAAACTATAGCAGAATACTGATATTTTGGTATCTTGAACTTTGAGTAGTGTTTAATAGCATTGTACCTTACTAGGTAAGGTACAATGTTTCTTAGAATTTCTCTAAGTATTATTGCAGGAGAGAGAAATTTTCATTGTTTCAGTAAGAAGAAGAATATCACCACTTAAAATCATTCTGCACCAAAAAGCATATGAAAAGATGTTCCATATAACTAATGTTTAGGGAAATACAAATCAAAAACACAATGAAATATTACCTCACATCAATTGGGATGGCAACTACTAAAAACAAAACAAAACAAAACAAAAACAAAATGGTAAGTGTGGGAAAGAATGTGAAGAAATCAGAACCCTTGGACATTGTTGGTGGAAATGTTAAATGATGCAGTATGGAAGTTCCTCATAAAATAAAAAACAAAAGTACCATATGATCCAGTAATTCTACTACCAGGTACATGGTCGAAAGAATTAAAAGCAGAGTCTTGAAAAGAGATTTGCACACTCATTTTCATTGCAGCATTATCACAATAGCCAAAACGTGGAAGCAACTCTAGTATCCACAAATGGATGAAAGGCTAAACAAAATACACAATGGAATATATTTCAGCCTTAAAAAGGAAGAACATTCTGACACATACTATGGCTTGAAGAACCTTGAGGATATGATGCTAAGTGAAATAATCTAGTCAGAAAGGACACTGTATGAGCCCCCCTACCCTTACATGAAGTGTCTAGAGTAATCAAATTCATAGAAACAGAAAACAGAATGGCAGTTGCCAGTGGCTGGGGGAGGGGGTAAATGCAGGGCTGTTTAACGGGAATATAATTTCAGTTTTGCAAAAGTTTCTAGAGATTGGTTGCACAACAATGTGAATGCATTTAATACTATTGAACTGTACACTTAAAAATGGTCAGGACGGTAAATTTTGTTATGTATATATTACCACAATTAAAAAATTTTAAAGTAATTTTGTAGTTTTTATAGCCTTACTCCCTCCAACAACCATGATTAAGCACTGGCTAATTTTGTGCCACCAAAGTCCAAAAGGGCACTTCTTTAATGGTTAAAAAATTTGCAAAAGAAACGAAACAAAAAATAGCCTCTCCCTTGCTCCATTTCTCAGCTCCTGCAAACAGTGGAAATAGTCTCCATCTCTTCTCCACCTCTTGCTAGTCACTACTTTATCCATGAACACTCTGATTCTTGAGCTTTTTTGTTCATTTGTTTAGGATTGGAAATCATCACATAGCAAGCTTGAATGCTGACAGGAATGATCCAGAAGGGGAAGCAAATTAATGATGAAAACAAAGTGAATCTAGAAGATGATCCTTACAGGTCATCATCCATGCTTAAAAGGAAATATCACAGAAGAGCTCAGACTCCATTCTATCCAAGGGTAGAACTAAGTAAGGGTGCTCATTTAAATACGTGAAATCCAAGATTCTATGTTCTTTGTCCCAATTAAAAGGGGAATAAGTATGCATTCAAATGTACCTGTTTGTAATGTCCTTGGAATTTAAGTCTATTGTTTTTGACTGATACTATCATTCTTTTTGCCTTTTACATACTTAACTAAGATCTCCCTGTCTGACTCTAACCTAACCAGTCTTTCTCCCAGGCACTTGCAAACCATTCACAATGTATCAGAGAAATACAAATACCTCAGCATTTTATCCCAATGTAATATGTTTTATAAATAAAAGGATTTTTTGATCATCTTATAATTCTCAATAAGAAAAATGTGTTTATACATTTAAGTTTTTAAAATTACAGTTACCATATGGCTCTAAATTTAAAAATATTTTTTCTTTCCCAGAGTTATGATTACAGTTATTGCTTGTACACAATTGGTCAGAACTATAGAAATATATTATAAATCTTATTCATTAATCTCTGAAATAAGAAAAGTAAAATTGTAATGAAAATGCATCTCTTAGATGGATGTATTTTCTTTTTATTCAATGAAAACACATATCCATTGAGAGAATATCACTTATGGCTAGAATGAGAAGGGTTTGGCATCAGTACTAATATTACTTTTAATGTAAGCATGGAGAAAGCTTGTCCACATAAACATATATATATATATGCTTATATATATATGCTCATATATATATGCTCATTATATGCTCATATATATAAAACATATGGATGAAAGAGTGTGTGTGTGTATATATATATAGATAGAGAGAGAAATGGGAAATGGAAGAGTTCAGTTATAGCAACATGACTTAATTCCTTGCACTCCCTCCAAAGTATATAGGAAAAATCTCCACATAGTGATTTATCATGAAATATTTAATCTTCTTAAAAACTGAAAACAACCTGAGTCCTGCAGAATATGTTACATATGTAACAAATGTTATGTAGTGTCTATTATGTAATTACATATCAGCATCCTTCACTTTCTCAAGTTTTGTTTCAGGGAAGGACTTTTGGTTTGGTTTTGTTTTGTTTTGCAGAAATTTTCCACCATGAACCAATCCTCACCATAATAGTAAGGATAGGTGAAAGTTAGGTCTTTTTTTTGAGGAGCAGAAGAGTTATCTAGGAAAGAGATGGAGAAAGAAGATTCTCTTGAAACTATGCATGTGCCTGCAAAGCCCCTGGAGAGGCTTTATGGATCCCCAGAAACACAGGACTCACAGCTCTGGGAGTGCCTGGCCACAGGAGCACATCTCCACTGTTGGGGGTTGGGGGGTGGCTGTTGCAGGAAGTGAAGCGCCTGTGAGCACTCCTGACCCTAGGGAAAACTCTCCTTTGTCTTTTAAAGGGGTATAATTTAGAGGTAAAATCAGATAGTTACAAAAGAATAAAAAGAGGAAAAAAGATTTGAGAAAGGGAGGGGAAAAAAGACCAAATTATGAACCCAAGTACTGATGCAATTTTTCATTTAGTGCATGTGTGATATTTTGATATAATTCTATGTTTCATTTAATAATAATCGTTAACGTTGGCCAAGCTGACACCATGTGCCAGACACTGCATTTCTGATGCACTTTTTTGTTAATATTCATAGCAATGCTATGAGGTTGACACTCATTTTCCCCATTTTATAGATGAAGAAATTGAGGAATGAGAACACAATTTGCCTAAGGTTACATAGCCAAGAGGTAACCCATGTGGGTGTTAAGACTAGTCTGCTTCATTGCAAAGCCCCAGTGTTACCTCTGTCATTATGGTTTTTATTATATCAGATTTAGAAATGTGGATGGACCCTGAAATACAGAAGGGTGAATCATCTGTGTTTTTACTTTAATGGAAAATGCGTTTGAAACTGTCATAATTTTCAAGCATGTGACCTTACATCCACACCTCTAAAATATCACTTCAATAACCTGAGCATTTATGGAACCTAATCACCTTTTGGAAAAATTAAGAATATTTCTTTGTGACTTAAATCAAATTGCCTGGATCCAGAACAAATTATGTTAGGTTAAATGATTTAAGAACATAAATATTCTCATTATTTGTTTTAGCTCATTGAAAATTAGCTTGCTTTAGGGTATACCATGGAAAAACTGAATTAATTAGCTGAACCTAAATTAGGATAGTTTTTACTCCTCTGGAATTAGATCAAAACTCCAATATTTAAATAAGTTTCATGCTTCCTGTGACATGAATAATTTTATTCATTTGTACTTCTGAACAACCCTAAGCTTTAAAGCATACATTAAACTTGGAAACTCAGAAGATTCAGTGTGATTTAATCAGTTTCATAGTTGGAAATTTTAAATTCTCCCACACATATATCAGAGAATTGATCAGAAGCAAGGTACAGAAATACAAAAGACTGTGAATAGCATAAAATTTAATTATTTGCTTTGAATGGTAGAACCCTGATTGCATTATATTCAACCTTCTCAGAGAACTTGCAGATTATTTTACTGCCCCATCTGGAATCTCTCAGTGGGATATAAAGAAGCAGAGAGATTTAACAGTAAAGAGCAAAAGTTAAAGTTGTAAAATTTTTATCACTGGACTTTGTATGTATGTGTCTACTCATTTTCTTTATGTGAATGCCATTGTTCAAGCAGGTCACAACTCTTTCCATTAAAGTTCAAACGTAAGCCTTCTTTAAACCTCCAGTAAAATAAGGTCTGACAGTTGTTTGGAAAACCTTCCATCTTTTATTAATTATCTGGAGTAGAAAATGACATTGAAATCAGGTTAACATTTCTAACAGAAAATAATTATAACAGGAAGCACAAAAATTTGCAAACAAGGATGCATTTGGTAGAAAGATACCCATCTCATATCTATAAATACTCTCAAAAGAGTAAGCCTTTTTACTTTCTTATATTTTTCATTTATGAATATATTTTTCATTTATGTTCCGGATATTTTATGCAGGGTATCTATTTTAGTTCTTACAAAGTTTCATGGTCAATCACGAAGAAAAGGAAATGTATTCATTATTAAAATAATGAGTTCTGGTTGTACAATAAAGAAAATGATAGAGCAATTTGCCCTAATTTATGAGGGCTGGGGTGTTAAGGTCTGTTGAATCCATAGGTTTACTACAACCCTCCACTATTTTCTTACACTTCTCTTATATCATATAAGAGATACATATATCATATACATCATTATATATACCTTATACCTCTGTCTTACCAGTGTTCAAACAAAACTCATTCTTTTACCTAGGATATTTTAAGTGAACATTTAAATATTATGCACAATTAAAAAGTTTACAACTTAGTACTCTACTTAAATACACTGCTATATAGACCAAATCAATGTCTTCTCGCTGTGGTCCCAACTACTGACTTTTGGTTTCTCTGCTCCCAACCTCTTTCTCTTTCATTGCTGCCAGAGTCATGTTCATGAAGCACAGTTCAAACAGAGAAGACAGAAGTCCCAATGTTCACAAAAGGAGGTGATATCATAAACAGTAGAGACCCTTTTTTTGCTACAAAAGGACAGCAATTTTTACAGTGTTCAAAAAGAAAAAGCAATGCATGGAAATTTTAAACGTCTTACTTTATCTTTGTCCACTTTGTAACACACAGCCAAGATATTTTGTTTGCATGAAGGTAAACTAATTGGAATTGCTAGTCATCTACTTTATGGAAACCTCACCTATGATGCATTGGTTACAACCGCAATTACACAGGAACATAAAGACACTTCCAAAGAAATCTCAGGGCAGACAGAATCCTAGGCTTCACAATTCTCCCTGACCCCACGAAAGCCGTTACACCACATCAAATTCACCTGCAATGCTTCCAAGAAATTTTCCCAGATAGATTCCTTTATAAATATTCAACTTTCTGTTTATAGAAGTAAGTCTATCTTATTTTGCACTGATACTTCATCAGTGCATGAGGAGGTAAGCATATAAATGCTTGCCTCAGACACTGAGTTCTTGGGGTTGGCAGTCAATATGCTTTATGGAGGGCGTACAGAGCATTGCTTAAAACTGCAAGTAGTTAAGTGGCAATTAAGAGGGATTTTATTCACTGGAGATCTGAGTCCTAATCCTAATCACATTTATTAGTTCTGTCATCTCTATTAAATCATGAATCTTGATTTCCTCATGTATAGAATGGATATAAACATATCACCTTATCCCTAAGGATTCTTAAAAGTATCAAATGAGATCACACATAAGAATACATTCAGAAGTGATCCCACTGTCATTTTGCATTTTACAGTACATGAAATACCGGCTCTTCCGGATCTGCCTCTAACATATCTTTGCTGGTTTCCCCTACCTCCACAAACCTGATGCCTTTTCCCCTTTCTTCTCTCTCCATCCTTCCCACTGCAGGCTACCCCAGGATTTTTCCCACCCTGAAATATATACACATTCTAGCCAAATAAATAAGGCAGTTCATACTTCTGAGACAACTACGTTGCCATGCTTCATGATGTCTTTCCAAAGAAAATGCAAATATCCCTTCCCCATTTCTAAAGAAACACTACTCATTTTTCCAAGCTCAGCTAAAATGCCACCTATTTTATGAAACCTACCTTGCTTTGCTCCAGCTGAATAATTTTCTCCTACTGTTGACTGTCCCAGCAACTCAGCCATTTATTGTACTCTGCTCTGTATTACAGTTTTTTATATAAATGTCTTTCTCCCTCCCTCTCTCTCACTGGAGAGTTTCCTGAAAGCAACAATCAACATTTCTCTTGTGAGTCCCTCTCTACATTGCCCAGCACACAGGTATCTTTTAAACAGCTGTGGAATATAAGGAAGCTGAACTGAGTATGAACAATGATTGAATAGTCAACACTGTTTCCCTTGAGTTGTTTTTGACTCCATGATTAAACATGAAAATCTCACATATACAATAAGTGCAAATTAAACACAGTGATTCCCCACCAATTTTTTAATGGGCAGATACATTGTTTCTCCACCTTAACCGATGAAGAACATACACCCATTAGAAGTTTCATGCTCACTGAGGAGTAGAGAAGCCATCAGATAAAATACTCTTCCCTTTCTTTTGCTGTCTTCTGTCCCTATTTTTTTAAGTTTATTTACTTATTTTGAGAGTGGGGGGAGAGTGAGCAGGGGAGGAGCAGAGAGAGAGAGAGAGAGAGAGAGAGAGAGAGAGAGAGAGAGAATCCCAAGCAGGACTCAAACTCATGAACCTCAAGATGATGACCTGAGCTGAAATCAAGAGTCAGACACTTAACCAAATGTTAAATTGGATACCAACCAACCCCTTCTCTTGACCCTAATTTAAAAACATCCCTGTTTTGTAGCCTAAATAAATCCCATCCTGTGAAACCTGCTGAAAATCTGCTCCAATGTGAAAGCCCTTCTTTGGATTGTGGCAATTTGGAAAAACTGACCACAAATTCTTCCAACCCCTGCATGCAACCCCTCCCCCACACCCCTGTATGCAACCTGTCTCCCACACCTCCCTCATCTAGGGGTGGAATCCCTTTCCTCTTGAATCTTGGTTTGGCTCTGTGAACCTCTTTGGTCAAGAAAACATGAGCAAATGGAATTGAAACTTTTAATTACCTAAGGCTATTATAATAAATTACATCAAACCTGATGATTTAAAACAGTAGAAATTTATTATCTCACAGTTCTGGAAGCCAAAAGTCTAAAACCAAGGTGTTGGCAGAGCCTCATTCCTTTTTAGGGATCTAGAGGGCAGAGCGTTCCTTGCTCCTTCCAGCTTCTGGTGGCTGTAGGCTTCCCTTGGCCTGACAGTGTATAATCTCTGCTCCGTTTTCACGTGACTCTCCTCTTCTGTCTGTGCCAGATCTCCTTTTGCCTTTCTCATGTAAGGACATGTGTCATTGGATTTAAGGCCCACTTGCATAATCCAGGATGGTCTCATTTTGAGATCCTTAGCTTAATCATATCTGCCAAGACCCTTTTTTCCCCAAATCAGGCCACATTCATGGGTTCTTGGGGATAGGACATAGATATATCTTTTGGGGAGCCACTGCTCATCCCACTACCCAAAGAAAAGCTTGAGGAGAACTTGGCCTTTGAGGCTTGCTCATTGGCTATCCTTGGGGACCTTGACACTACCACCAAATAAAAGAACACCGGGTAGCCTGACGGCTGATGAGAAACCCATGGCCAAGTCATCCCCATGATCCGAGCCCACGCCAGGCCAACAGCCAGGCATGTGAGTGAGACCAAGTTCGGCCATCCAGCCGCAACTGAGCCACAGAAATCAGGAGGGCCTGCCCAGCCAACCAACAGGATAAGGAGAATAATAAATAAATATTTGCTGTTTAAAGTCACTACACTTGGGGGTGGTTTATTATGGTGCAAAAGCTAACTGCTTCAACTTGCTTTTTTTGTTTATTTGCTCACATTGTGTCTTATTTTCCTCTCATTTTGGCACGGAGTCTGCATCTCTTTCCCTCCTAAATCCCCCACATGAGAAAGAAGGGGATCGAAGCACTTCATGTTCCTTTATCTTCGGCTTGTAGAGTGTAGTGTAATGCCTGCTGCTTCTGGTCTGGTTTCTCCATTTCAAATGCCTCCAACTTCACTCTGACTTTCATCCCCAAAACTAACTAAATTTCACCCTTTCTATGGTGGACAGATTCCTAAGTCTTCTCTTCTCACCTTCTTGTCTGAATGTATCATAGATACATTCAACCTTTGATCCTCGAGGGAATCATCTGAGGGTTTGACTCATGATTTGAGGTTCCATCTCTTTGAAAATAACTCTTGAACCTATGGTGTCTTAGAAACAGGCACTTCTGCCCAGGGTGTTTTTACAATGATGGGCTTCTGGACTAGACAGTGCAAGCAACAAGTGACAGGATACCTCTGTTGGAAATAGCAGGAAGGAGAGGGGAATGGGGAGGAAAAAAAAGCAAGGAGAGGAAGTGAATGAGTAAAGAAACCCCAGGTTCCCAAGGCGAGAATTTTTCTGTGTAGGGTCGTCAGGCAAGGTATGGAGCCAAGGAGGCCTAAGAACCAGGCAAATGGGTGAAGCCCACACATGGGTAAGCAGCCATGAGATCAGGATCCCCTTCCCTCTCCACTTCCTCACACCTCTTCATTTCACATTTCTCCATCCCACTGCCTTCCATATGATCTAGCGCAGGAAATGATACCACCATTCAAACATTAGCTAAAGAGTGATCTTTGAGCCATCTCCATCCTCTTTCTCAACTCATCACCAAGGTTTGTTTCTGCTTCCAACAGGTAGAGACTTGTCTACTTCTGTAGACCACCATCTCACCAACTAGTCCAAGTCACCAACCTTCTTACTCTGACACCCAAATAGCCTTGCAACTGATTTCCCTGCCTGTGCTCATAATCTTTCAGTATGATCTCCACACAGGAGCAGAGTGGTAAATCAGAGTATAACATCCCCCTGCTCACCATCTTTTGGCGGCATCTCTTTGCCCCTAGAAATAAGAATCCAAATTCTTTACTTTGCCTATAAGTCTTGCATGATTCAGCTCTTGTTTTTCTCTCCTACCTCTTCCCTACCACTCTCCTTTCATTCAACATAATATACTTTCAGTGCCTGTGATTTTCTGGGCATGTGCAAAGACCCTCCTACCTCAAGACATTGGAATTCTCCACTTTCTGGGAATGTTTCATCACCAGTTCTTCAAATGCCACTTAGTCTTTTTTAAAATTTTTGTAGGTGCACCTGGGTGGCTCAGTCGGCTGAGTGCCCGACTTTGGCTCAGGTCATGATCTCATGGTTCGTGGGTTCGAGCCCCGCATCGGGCTCTGTGCTGGCGGCTGGCTCGGAGCCTGGAGCCTGTTTCAGATTCTGTATCTCCCTCTCTCTCTGACCCTCCCCTGCTCATGCGGCCTCTCGCTCTCTCTCAGAAATAAATAAAATATTTAAAAAATAAAATAAAATAAAAAATTTTAACATTTATTTATTTTTGAGAGAGGGAGATAAACAGAGCAGAGCAGGTGAGGAGCAGAGAGAGAGAGAGGCACACGATCCAAAGGAAGCTCTAGGTTCTGCACTGTCAGCACAGAGCCTGATGCGGGGCTTGAACCCAGAACGATGAGACCATGACCTGAGCCGACGTTAGATGCTTAACTGACTGGTGCCCCAAATGCCACTTAGTCTTATTAATGAATTACAGCCCAAATGTCTCATAGTCAGGGAAATCTTTCTACTATTCACAAAGCAGGCAAAGCAGTTACTTTGTACACATCACCCTTACTCATTTCATGCTTAGCTATACTAAAAATCTGTCATTATCTGTATCTGTTCATACATATATAACTAGTTCTTCATCTGTATTTCATCTACCATTTCATATAAGAGTAAACTCCACGAAGGCAGGGACTTTGTTTTGTTCATTACTATTATCAGTGGAACTTAATTAACACAATGTCTAGCATATGAGAAGTCCCCAGTAAATATCAGTTAGAAGACATGAAAAACCTCACTTAACCCATTGGAAGCTGTTCCTGTTTTATAGAAAGAGAAAGTGGTTAGGAAAGATTGAAAGCCTTGCCTGAGGTCATACAGTTGGCACAAGAACATTGCTAGTGAACATCCATTGCCAGGGCCCTAGAGGTCAGCACGCCTTGGGATTTTGTTTCCAGTCTTGCAGATCCAGCACTATAGATCCGCTGCTAGTGAATTCTCTCTTTTCCCTTTACAGTAAAAGTGCAACCAGATATTTGCTTATCACTCAGATTGAAAAGATGTCATCATTGGCCTCTTCAGATTTTACAATCATGTCTCTTTTCATTTTAACAATAACTCACTGAAAGCACGGGAATGTAATATATTTCCTTAGCGTACTGTTTTTTTGTGTGTGACGTTAGAAATTAGAGCAATAATTTCACTCTTTGTGACTCGAGTGCCTGTTCTTTATGTGGATGATTTGGGTAATCAAGCACATGGGAAAGTTCTCATATTTTTCAAATATATCAGGCATAAAATTTCTGGTAGAAGTCATTTTGGTACAGTATTTTTTAAAACAGGTAGTGGAGGCTATGGTACTTGGAACTATTGGATTCTGGAAGACTAGGCACCAGGCGTGGGGAAGCTGGTTTAGAGAAGAAGTCACACCGTGCCTGGATATAGAAACCTACAGGGACACCTGTGATTTCCTCTCCTGTTTGCAGTCCCCTGCTCTGAAATTTAAAGACCTGCTTCATAGAGCTCCTAAGAACTGCTTTCATGAGTATGACAGAGGGCGAGAGGACTAGCTGTTATGAGAAAAAGAGGAACAGAGTGGTGGGACGAAGATGCTTCATATCTGCAAAGAGGGAAGTCAGGGAATGAGTGAAGCAGGCAGATACTCCATAGAGATAGACCTAACAAAAGCGAGGACATCTATCTGTATAATGTAGTAGATAGTGAATGCATCGTGAGGTATGTGTGCAGACTTCTGATAAATAATTCATCTTTATCTGCCTTTAGCACTCAGAAAAATAGAAGACAAATTTTCAGTTTCATATCACAGTATTAGGTCATTTTCATAATTCAAAGGCATTTGAGTTAACCAATGATTTGAGGTTCAGGTTGAAATCGAATAGAAGTACGCACAAAAGATAATGCATTTTCAGATACTAAGTCTAAAATGCTAATGCTAACTTTACAGTAATTAAAAAGAACCTGTGTATCACAAAATTGTCTTAAATGGAAAAATAATGTTGAATGACAGACAGATGCTGAAAGCATTCCAAGTAATTTTGTGAGGCAGACAATTTAAACTGCACTGAAAATGTATCACCATTCAGAATCTCTACTTAGCACTAAGCATGGATTGCCAAATAATGTTTTAAAAATAATTGTGTATAATCTAATGAAAGAAAAGGGGCAAAGTGTCTAAGCATTATTGCCTTTTTTCCTTTCACTGTTGGACAGCTCAGGCTATTCATGCAATATCTAAAAGTATCACTTGGGGGCAATACAGTATTCTTGTTTTGCTTTATCTCAAAGCCATGTTAGTTTCCTCAGTGACAAAAGACTGCTCTTTCTTTCAAATTTGAAACCACCTTTTAATATATGGGAGGGAAGAGGCTGTATATCATTTTAAGCTTACGATGCATAAATCACATAAGACAAATGCAAGTCAGATTTTCTCCTGAAGGGAGCAAAAGTCCGTCTTCTTTTAGCAGACAAATCAGTTTTACCTAGTTGGCACATCTGGTGATATTTTATATTTACAATTTGTCACCGGCTTTGAGATAGATCTCAAAGAATAAGGGGAATTGTTAATAGAAATGTTTAAAATGGTAGACATGTAATAAGCTTCAAAATGTACTGGTGGAAAATTATTTTGTTTCTATAACCAAAGTAAAAATATAAATGTCATCTGTCTTCTCCACTGGGTACATATTTTGTAATAAACTTAAGTATTAAAGTCATTAATTTTTTGAGATACTTATTGTTACTGCCTCCTCAGGTATTACTTCATATTCACAAAACACTTGAAAACGGGTTATTTTTATAACTGATTATTTCTTCGGCAATTTGATGAGTGGTGTCTCCATTGCAAGCCATTTCTCTTCCCCTGTCTTCTAAGTACTAGGTGTCATGTCAGGCACTAAAGGTTTGTTTCCCTTTTAAGAAAAAATAAACAATCTATTCTTTCAAGAATTTTAGGCCAATAAATTTCTCTGTTTTTGTTCTCTTGATTCTTTGCTGACTTTATCCAATTTTTTTCTCCCAACACATTTTCCTGTCCTCAGAAGATGTTTATCATTATCACAGTGATGGAGAACTTAGGTGCATCTTGTAAAAATATAGGAATCAAGATTTATAAAATCAAACTTAACTCTCTAGGTGCCTGCACAGAAGTGGAAAAATTCAGGAAGACTGTAGGGAGCTTTGCCTTAATTCATGGGTCCACTAACAAGAGCTCCATCTTTACATGTTTTATTGATGGAAGGTAGTAAAGAGGAGATTACAGTGGTGCTGTCTTTGAACACCTCTCTGGCATTACTAGTTCATCTTTTAAAGAAGTAATGAGAAACTCAAAACTTAAAATTAAAACGGTGCTGTTCTCTATGGATGCTTAAGTATTCGAAACATTGCTTACATGCTTTTTCTGTGCTCATGCTTTGCTCTAAGCGTTTGTTTATTTTATAAACTTGTGATTGGCGATGTGTAACAAATGAGAGCGACACTCCCATGCTGGACGGACCTGCATTGAGTGATTGATAAAGAGTTGCTATGACGTCCATATGCCATAGACTCTTAGGGTCCAGTATGGAGAAATAAGGAGCTCTTTGCAAGTTACTCTGCAATAATAACAGGAGCTCTTTGCAAGGACTCCTCTGTTAGACCCCTTCCTCATCCTCGCATAGGCATCCACTAGATGGCGCCAGAGAGAAGCAGGTTTTGAACAAGACCGGTGCAGGAAGAGAAGCAAAGTAGGGAAATACACATCCTAACATCCAAATGCCACTGAGAAATTCCCTTTTCTATCTTTCAACCATTCTGAAGGAATTCATTTACCTCTCCTGATTTCACAATGAAGTCCTTGAATATTAGCTAACCTCCATTTTTCTGGAGATATAATTAATACTGCCCATCAGTTTTCTGGCATTAAAGGAAACAATAATTAGCAAATTTATTCATTAGGGTTAAGTTTTGCATTATGTTGTCATTGTAACACATGTTTATATATGTAATACAGAATATAATATATAATGCATACACACTGGTTAGTTTTCATTTGCATAAGGTAATTAGTTCACTACAGTGGTTCTGAAAATATGTATCTGAATTAACAAAGATGTGATAGGTAAATTCATCATATTCATCTTTTGTTGCAGAACCTACTCTTAAATCTCTTTTCCCAAAATGAGAGGTTTTTTGTATGTTACCATTAATGAAATACCCTTAATAAAAATAATAATGATAGATAACCATTCATTGATAAACATTTTTTGAATGCCTGCCATGTTACAGGCATATTCTGAGGCTCTCAGAATACAGACACATTGCTTGCTTCTCTGAAGCTTATGGTCATGTTTGAAAATGATCATTTCTTATCAAATAAACATGACTATGATTAATGAATAATTCTCTTCCTATTTAGGATAATAATCCAGATGCAGTATTAAGAATTAATGAATTAATTATGAATGTACATAATTACCTGACAAACCTTTTATGCAACAAAGCTGGAAGTGAATGAATGAAATGAAAGAGTGAATGAAAATTTTCAAAATAAGAGACAAAGTTGCCATCAACAGTACCAATCCAAAATAATAAAATTATTTTAAAATCATGTGCAGTTACAAAACATTCTTTTTCTACAGCAATCATATATCTGAAATAATATTAACACCAAGGTGGGCTGATTAGATATGTTTTTATTTTACAATTATTATTTAGTTTTTATTATGTCAGCTTTAGCCACATGCTTATTTAATTTTGTGCTTGTTATCTATAATTTTTATTTATATAAAATCATACTTTAAAATGACCACCCTGATGCAATTTTTAAATTTAATCCAAATAAGAGTAGATGAAGTAATACATCAACTCATTTCACAAACTCCTGAGAGCAGCCTTTTATTCACATTCTTTCTACAAGCTGACATAAATCTCCGGGGCCTGTAGAAGGGCCAGATGCTCAGTAAAAAAGTCTTTTACAAGGTCAGTTCCATAGTCTGCAGTTTTAGATGTAAAATGAAGATCAGAAGGGCACTTCCTAAGGTTGAAAAACTATACTGTAACTTTAACCTGCATCCAGAGGCATTACTCATTTTTACCCCAGGAATATATGAGCAATTTTATCTGACATTATGAAAGGCACTGCATAAATACTGATGACAAATGAGGCTAACTTCATTCCCTGCAACTGTGTGTCTCCAAACCTGAGTAGGAGATATATGCATTCTATAAAAAGGGTCTTTGTAAATAACAACATTCTCTGCTTTGCCAGAGTTCACTCTCTCTTCTGTGTACACTTGCTGACAGCATGGATGCAAGAGGCAGCAGCAGGCACTGGAGATGGAAGAATGGTCCCCAGAAGGTCCCAGTGGTGGTGGAGAGCTGGTGATTTAGAGTTGCGGCCTGGGCAAGAGCTTGCTTTAACTTGGGTTTCCCTTGGAGATTATTCTTACAGATAGATACTGACTTAAGAAAAGCTTGTAGGGGCACCTGGGTGGCTCAGTCGGTTAAGCATCTGACCTCAGCTCAGGTCGTGATCCGTGGTTTGTGGGTTCGAGCCCTGCGTTGGGCTCTGTGCTGACAGCTAGCTCAGAGCCTGGAGCCTGCTTCAGATTCTTGTCTCCTTTCTCTCTGACCCTCCCCTACTCACGCTCTCTCTCTCTCTCTCAGAAATAAATAAAACATTAACAAAATTAAAAAGAAAAAAGAAAAGCTTGCAATGTCCCATGTTCTCTCCTTTCTATCAGAGTGACCCCATCCTGAAATTCAAATTATGACATCTGTCTAAGGCATTTGCTGGAAAGCCACTGAACATAGATGACCTAAATTAGAACAGTTAGGGATTAAATAGATTTGGGCAATCTCTTCATACAGTTAAAAAATTTTAAATGGTAGTAACTGGAACCTATCATGGGGGTCATTTCATAAGGTATAAAATATCGAATCAGCAGGATATATATCTGAAACTAAGAAGATACTGTATGTCAATTATACTTTAACTAAAAAGAGCATATCATCTCCAAATAAAGACAAAAAAAAGTTGAAAAAAATCGTTGAAATAATTCTCGACTGAATTCAATCCAATACACATTTATTAAGAGCTGATTACATTCTGGGGCGCCTGGGTGGCTTAGTCGGTTAAGCGTCCGACTTTCGCTTAGGTCATGATCTCGCGGTTCGTGGGTTTGAGCCCCGCGTCGGGCTCTGTGCTGACTGCCAGCTCGGAGTCTGGAGCCTATTTCAGAGTCTGTGTCTCCCTCTCTCTCTCTGACCCTCCCCTGCTCACCCTGTCTCTCTCTCTCCTGTAAATAAATAAAAAATAAAAAAAAAAAAAAAGAGCTGATTACATTCAAGGAATCGTCTTCATCTAACTTTGAATACCCAATATCAACAAATGAATGTCTTTAAATGTGAGATGGATGATCAGATAATGAGTTTATTCAAGTTATGTCTCAACCAGACAAAATAAGGCTTTTGACAGGTCTTCCTGCTAAAAGTCACAAATCACTCTAGCAACACATTTTCATCAAAGTAGTCTGTTCTGATCACAGGTATACAGAATCTGCAGACGTCATAAAGAAGTTACAGATATGAGAGCTTCCTCTCTGCTATATACCTAGAATGGATAAAGGGATAAATCGTGACTTTTTACTTTAAGAGCCAAATTTAAATTTATGACATTTCTTGCAGTTAATCTATATGAGCTGTGCGTAAAGACAGCCATGGACGCATTTGACCAAAATTTACAGTTAGGATGTTCGTGTGAGAGTTCCACTCTTGAATTCATGGATAAAACTGGAGGGTTTTATAATTGAATTGAAAGCATTTTAAGGGAAGAAGTTTTTGAATAAAATATGGCTTAAAACTGAATTTATTACATTCACCAAGAAAATGACATTGCCTCAGCAGCAATTTCTTTTTTTGAGAGAAAGAGTGCACATGCACAAGCATGGTGTGGAGAGGAGGGGGAAGAAGAGGCAGAGAGAAATCTTAAGCAGGCTCCATGCCCAGCACAGCTCAACACAGGCAGCTCAATCTCACGACCCTGTGAACACGACCTGAGTTGAAATCAAGAGTCAGATGCTCAACTGAGGAAGCCACCCAGTCACCCATAAGTGGTTGTTTTAAAACTGAATCAAAGGACAGAGTAAACAAATGTTACATTTGCTATTAATTTTCTTTCCTTTTTTCTACGTTCCCCTCATTTGTTTTTAAGAGAGAGAGTGTGTGCAAGTGGAGGATAGGGGCAGAGGAGAGGGAGAGATGGAATCCTAACAGCCTCCATGCTCAGTGTGGAGTCTGACGCAGAGCTGGATTCCACTTCCCTGTGATCATAACCTGAGCTGAAATCAAGAGTTGCACATTCAACCAGGCTCCCCTCTTCCCCTCAGTTTTAAATCTGAACATCTTTTAGAAACACCTAACACTTATATTTTAATTTTTTTTATTGTATAGAAGGAGATTTTAGAAAAAATTCATTTATAAAGCATCTACTCTCCATATTTCTCAGCTTTGCATTTCTTGATATTTTTCAAGTCTCCCTAAAGCTTTGGCAGGTAAAATATCCCAGCAGCAAACCTAATTGGAAATAAATGAGCTCATAGTTACACCTGTTATTACTTTCATACTTCCATTAGCTGCCAGAATATTCTATAAGTGGCCACTGATAACTAGTTTAGTTCGTTTGCCTCACTGCACAGTGCATAAATCACTACTGATTTAACTAAGTAATTCAGCCTTTGAGTCAAGCACTCAGTAGACATGCACACATCCACACACATTTATGTTCTGTGGAATTTAAATACAATAAAACTCTGATGTCACATAATTAGTCTTTAGAGTGAATCTTGGTCCTGTCTTCCACATTAGCATTGAGAACCGTTTCCGTGTATTTTTCACATCTAAAAATATCAGGGGGGAAGCAGTTTTGGAAGATGGTCAAGTGATTTAACAGATAAGTACAATCTATTTGTTTTAGCTGAAGCAATAAGTACTTCACTTGAAGGGTAAATAGATACTCCCTTGTTTTCAGAAATCTATCTGTAGCATCATGTATAACTTTGACCTCGTAAGGAACTAATCGTTCTCTGGCACATTAACCCAGGAAGCTGCACTACCTCCCTGTGAGAGCAGATAACAGTATTGTCCAGAGTAATCAGGCAACATCTTGAAAAGACAAATCCCAAGGAGAGGATGAAAATGACAAGAACTGCATGCTTTATAGTGCTGCAGATATAGCTTGCTTCTGTCCTGCCGACACAAGGATATGAAAAAGAAACAAACTACTGAGTAAAGCATGAAAATCTAAAATTAAAAAAAAAACAAATCTCAAAGAGCTTTCTTATCTCATGTTTTATCTTCAAGAAATATGGCAGTCTCCGTTATTCACAAGGGCGATGCTTCAAGACCCCAGTGGATGCCCAAAACCATGGATACCATTGAACCCCGTATGTACTGTTTTTTTTCTTACACACACACACACACACACACACTCACACACACCTAAGATAAAGTTTAATTGATACTTGAGGCACAGTAAGAGATTAACAACAATAACTAATAATAAAATAGAACAATTGTAACAACGGGCTGTATTAAAAGTTATGTGAATGTGGTCTTCCTCTCTCTGAAACTATCTTATTGTGCTGTACTCACCCTGCTTCTTGTGATAATGTGAGATGATAAAATGCCTATGTGAGGGAGGAAGTGAAGTGAATGACGTAGGCATGTGACGTATGGTTAGGCTACTATTGACCTCCTCCTGATTCATCAGAAGGAGGATCATCTACTTCTGGAAGCCTTTGGAGGTGGGGAACAGAAACTGTGGAAAGCAAAACTGTGGATAAGAGGAGATGACTGGGGGCGCCTGGGTGGCTTAGTCGGTTAAGCGTCCGACTTTCGCTTAGGTCATGATCTCGCGGTTCGTGTTTTCGAGCCCCGCGTCGGGCTCTGTGCTGACTGCCAGCTCAGAGCCTGGAGTCGGTTTCAGAGTCTGTGACTCCCTCTCTCTCTGACCCTCCCCTGCTCACGCTGTCTCTCTCTCTCTCCTAGAAATAAATTTAAAAGAAAAAAAAAAAAGAACATGACTGGACCTAAAAAGTGTTTCATTTCTACCTGTCATTTCTACTGGGGCTAGGGGAAGTGATGCTTAAATAAAGAAAAAAAAAAAAAAGCAGGGGTACTTCAAAAGGACAAATAATAAAAACCTATGTGAAGGGGTTTGTGAAAGCTGTTTTGAACTGGTCTGTCCAGGGGTGGCAATGGCCGGGGTGACTGGAGTGTGGGGAGGGTGGGTGCCAGAGGCTTCTTTGAGAGGACAGAATAGCGGAAAGTATTTTTGTTTTCCTCCTGCCTCTCCCCTGTGATCCCCTGTAAAGTCCCCCCCAGGATTCAGGCTGCTTAACTTCTGGGCGATTATGTCCTGCCCGGGTGAAGACTTGATGAGGAGAAGGTGAGATTGTAACAGATCTGGCACTCACTCCTCCACTCTATTCTCTCTCAAACCTCACATCTGATGGATTATAATGGAGAGAAGTGCTTCTTCCCAAGACTTTATTTACTTCCTACGAGTTTAGGGAGTAAATTTCTGACGAGAGAAACCACCTGCAAGAGTGGCAGCAGAGATAATTGATGGAAAGTGGTTTTTGTGATGCCTGGGACTCATCTGTACCACTTCCTTGAAAACTCCTACATGACTGGCCTTTTCCAAAGAGTAGACCAGTTGGATTACATAGTACCTGCAGAAGAACTTCAATTCAAAGAACAAAATAGGGACACATGAAAAGTACAGCTACCTCCAGTAGGAGGCAAGCAAAGTAAAAGCAAGGCAACAAAGTAAAAGACACATATCATGCTACTAAAACTAAAAATGGTCTAGGGACCCTGTGGTGCAATGGATAGAGCACTGACTTAAAACTAATGGACTAGGAATTTTTAAAAAGCATGATTAATATACTGAAGGGAATAACATATTCAAGGAAGAGAGGAGCAAAATCAAATGTGAAAAATAATTATAAAGAACCAAGAGGAAATAAGATAAGAAACCAATAGATGTAAGTAAAAATGTGCATACTTCTTAAATTAAGGGGTTTCTCCACATGAAATGAAGGGGTCAAAATCTGGCCAACAGAAGAAAGGAAGAAAAAACAGTGAGCACAAATTTTTCAAGCAATCATGAGCACACGTTTTCCAGAACTAAAAAGTGAAGACTTCAGGCCCAAATTGGAAACACTCAGTAAGAAGAGAAACAAATCGCAGAGGATGTTGTAAGCAGTGAGGAGAGGTAATTCCTATCTTATACAAGTTGTTCCAGTAAAATGGAAAGAGTGAAAGTTTTCCAGTTCTATTTTATCCAGTACTCTCAACTCTAAACATGAGGTAAGAGAAATACAAGAAAATATAATTATAGGTCCAAATCATTTACGAACTTATAAAAATCTTAACTAAACAAATCCAACAGATTACTCCAAAATAGCCCCAAATAATCAATAGGTTTCATCTCAGTGATTCAAGGAAGCTTTATTAAAAGAAAATCTAGCAATATAATAACCATTGAGGTTAAATAAACCTGAGGAGGAAAAAAATCATATAATTTTATTAATGCAGGAAAAAGGATTTATAAAGTTCAAAATCTTTTTATGGTGAAGACTCCTAGCTAACTAAAAACAAAAGGGAACTTATTTAATTTCGTAAAGTTTATAAATCTGTCTCTCTCAGAACTACACTCTAAAAAGGTTTACAAAGGAAATCATGTGATGTCTGGGATTTGTTTCAAAATAAACTATTGTCTGGGAAGAGGAGTGTAGAGGGTACAAATGAAACAAAACTATCCATATATTACAATCATTGTAACACACGGATGGATACTTTGTGGTTAGTTATATAATTCTCACTACTTCGGCAGGAATTGTAAAGATTAAAAACCAAAAACCTACTACAGGCATTTTACTTAATAGAGAAGCCTGAGTTACATTCCTTTTAAGATGAAGAACAATTTGAGAACACTTAACTATCATTTCTACCTTGAAAGAAAGTACTGGAGGTTCTGATCAAAATTAGTAAAGGAAAAAGAAAGAAAGAAAAAGAGAAGACATATAAGCATTAAAAAGGAGATTAGGGAGTGCCTGGGTGGCTCAGCTGGTTAAGTGTCCAACTTTTGCTTAGGTCATGATCTTGCAGTTTGTGAGTTTGAACCCTGCTGTGCTGACAGCTGAGAGCCTGGAGCCTGCTTCGGATTCTGTGTCTCCCTCCCTGCCCCTCCCCTTCTAGCACGCTGTCTCTCTCTCAAAAAACAAACAAACAAACAAAAAAACATTAAAAATTATGTAAATAAGGAAATTAACATGATTTTATTTGCAGATAAAATAATCATCTGTCTTAAAAACTCAAACCCAATGATATTCATGATAAAATTATTGCAACAAGTTTACCAAATACAAGTTCAATTTCAAAAGTAGTATTTCTCTGTCCTAGTAATAACCAACTACACAATATAATTTCAAAAAGAATATCAACAAATATTCTAAGGAATCTAGAAATAAACATAAGTGAGAACATATAAGATCTTTCTTTTTTTTAATGTTTTATTTATTTCAGAGAAAGAGAGAGAGACAGCATGAGCAGGGGAGGGTCAGAGAGAGAGGGAGACACAGAATCCGAAACAGGCTCCAGGCTCTGAGCTGGCTGTCAGCACAGAGCCTGATGTGGGGCTCGAACCCACCATGAACCATGAGATCATGATCTGATCTAAAGTCGGACGCTTAACAGACTGAGCCACCCAGGGACCCCCATACAAGATCTTTCCAGAGAAAAAATTTTAGACTCTAATAAAGGAAAAAGAAAATAATCTGACTTGAGAGATAATATTATGAATATAATAATAATGACAATAATATAATATTATTCAAAAAGTAATAAATTTTATGTAATTACATATTGAAATTACTACAGGATATTAAAAATATACTTGAATTCTAAAATATCTGTGGAGAAATAAATGTCTATAACATAGTTAATTTAATTTTGAAAAGAAAAAGTAGAGGGGAGCAACCTCCCAGCCAGGTATTAAGATATATGTATACTGTCAAATAATAAAAACGGCTGGACAACTGCAACAAAACAGAGCTCAGAGTCAGCTCCATATGCAAATAGAAACTTATACAATAAAGGTGGTATTATATTCATGGGAAGTGATGAGTATGTAGCCCATGAGAACTGATTATATAGGGAAAAAAATCTGGATCAAAAGTGAACTCTAGTTTAATAAAATATTTGTATGTCCAGAAAAAATTATAAAGGTAATGGAAGAAAATGAAGAAGGTCACCCCTGTGACTTAGAGATAAGAAACAACTTCTGGAACTGAATCTCCAAAGCAGGAGTTATAGGGAAAATTTAATTTGATTAATCAACTGAAGATTTCTGATCAACAGAGAGCAACAAGGATAAAGGAAACTGAGAGATGACAAATGGAGCTATTCACAAGAGTAAGATCCTACTTTTCACCTGCTGCAAGCTGGAAAGGTCAAGTGTTGGACGGGTTGCTGGGACATGGAAAGACTGATGATGGCACAGAAACTGATGGCACAGAAACTGATACAGGCATTCTAGAGGGTAAGCTGGCATTATTTAATTGTCTCAACTGAACCCATAGCTGATGACGTAGCAAGTCCAATGATAGGCATATGTTCTCCAGAAAAAATATATGCAGGTTCATAAAGTGTCTAATACAAGAATCTGTGCATTTGTGGCCCGTTTCAATTAGCCAAGAGTTGGAACAATCAAGGTGTCTATCCCTGGAGGAGTGGGTACGTAAACTGTAACGGAACACATCATGGAATAGAGTAAATTGGTGAGAAGTAACACAGGAGGTGTACACATAATGTGGGTGTTTCCTTCTTGAGAATATGTAGTGCTTTACATAAAAGAGTTAGAAGAAAAAATCTCTAATACAATACAATTTACATAAATTACAAGTACATATATGCATAACAAAACAAAACTGCATATTTTACAATACTCTAGACAAAAATATACACATTAAATCATTATAATGCCTTTTTGAGAAGCAAGGGAATGGGGATGAAACAGATTATACAGATAGATGTGGGAGTCTTGCACCAACCGCCAATGGCAGATTCTACTAGGACAGGGATTTTGGACCATGCTCAGTAAACATTTGTTGAATGTGTGAATGTGACATGAATTATATCAATATGATTCTTTAATCTCTCAGTACCTGAGTTCCAAATAATAGGTTGCATCATATGAAACTGCAATTTTTTGTAAGTCAAAAATGGCCAAATGCCAGCAATTTCATACAATTCAACCTAATAAAAAGGGAAATTTGAAAATAATTAAAGGTACTTAGGTAACTTTAGCCACTGGAAAGACTAGCAGGAGATGACACGAAAGGTAAACCAAATTTGATTCTACTTTTTCATAATTAACTAAAAAACACCTATGTTGATATAGTTAAGATAACTGTCCTTTAAATAAAGTACCTTAGACTTAAGTCATCAATACTATTTCCTTAAAATGTCAGGCATCTATTTTACTAAGGAATATAGGATTTGCAGCTTTTATCATCCTGATCTTTTTTTTAAATTGACAATATTTAAATGAGTCATTTAAAGATTTTTCACCATTGGAAGATTTTCCAGAATTTACAATGTAGTTTATATAAAATAAATTCTGAAAAAAACAGGTTTAGTTATTTTTGAATCTCTTGAAACTATGACAGGCACTTGTACATTCTTTTTTAAAAAAGATTTTATTATGATTAAGGTACAAAAAATTGTACGTATTTAACATATACTATCTGATGAGTTTGGAGATAAATACACCCATGAATCCACCACCACAGTCCAGCCACAAACAAATCTATCCCATCCAAACTTTACCTCCCATCCTGTGTATGTATGTATGTATGTGTGTATGTACGTATGCATTATGTATTATTTAGTGATAAGGACATTTAACATAAGATTGATTCTTTTAGAAATATGAGTATTATTAACTTAAGATCTATTCTCTTAGCAAATCTTACTATTAACTGTAGGCACTATGTTATACGTAGAACTCTAGGACATACTCCTCTTGCATAACTGAAACTTTGTAACAGTTGATCAATATGTTCTCATTTCCCCTTTCTCCCCACCCCTGATAACTATCATTCTATTCTCTCCCTGCTGTTGTGAGTTTGACAATTTATTTTTATTTTTTTAATGTTTATTTTTGAGAGAAAGAGAAAGAGCACAAGCAAAGAAAGGGCAGGGAGAGAGGGAGAGAAAGAATCCCAAGGAGGCTCCACTCTGTCAGCACAGAGCTGGATGGGGGGCTCAATCTCACAAACTGTGAGATCATGACCTGAGCCAAAATTGAGAGTCGGACGCTTAGATGACTGAGCCACCCTGGTGCCCTGTGTTTAACAAATTTATATTCTTATATAAGTAAGATCATGTAGTGTTTGTTCTTAGAAGGAATTTTTGATTTTACAGAAATAATTGGTCAGAGAGCAGGCAAGAAAAAATGGGAAGGAACTGAATGAACATACCAGCTAAGGCACTTGAGCGTTCTTTCAGTTTCTTCCCATTTCCTCTTACTTGTCCTCTGAACTATTATTTGTGTAAAATTGGAAACTTCTTAACATTTACCCAGTATGTTGTCACTAGACCTTATTTTCAATGGAGGCAACCTGAGTTACCTTTTATAACTAAATTTTTGGGGAGTTATTATTAAGTGCTTCTCAGAAAACTTTCTCATCATGCTTTATATCATGAGTTACTCTCTTAGGCACACTTGAGAGCTTTGTTTTTCACTTAGCAAATATTCCCTATTGACTATTGTAACGAAATAGGTACTTTGCTTCCTAAGAATGAAGAAAAAAACAGAAGGGAAAATTATATTTTCATTTGTTGCAATGAGTATATTTTTCTTGAATAAGTGGAAAGTCAAGAAAACAGAATACAGCTGAGAATTAGCTTTGTAATGGGTCAAAGAATTGAACTAAAAAGATGAATTGAGAAAACAAGATGTAACTTTTGTGATCCCTAGTGAATTAAGCTGCCTCCAGTTCAGTTTTGAGCCTGCACCTATTAAATGAAAATCTCCACTTGCAGCAATAAAATGATGCCATCTTTGTTCAATGGGATTTGATAATCATAAAGGTCAGAGAAAGGCAGTTCAACTCCCTTTACTTATCTTTAGTATACTTCGAATGAAATAACAGCTTTGATGGAAATTTTACCTTGACAGTGAAGCGTTTTTTCTTTGGTGGATTCCAAACCATGCCAGTTGAATGAATGAATGCACGCAAAGGGGTTAGAGATGTCACCAACACATATGCTTTAAGAATCACAGATAATTCTTCAGCTCTAAAGATTGTTTCATGTGGAGCAAGGACTGTTGTTTGATTCCTAAAAAATAAAACAGCATAGCTAGTGCTCCATAACTTAAGGTATGCAATTTGTAAATTACCTTGAAGTTTTGTATGCTAATCTGTCCTTTGTCGGACTTCAGCCTTCCCTGCGTGGGTTTCCTTCTACAATTCCACTGCTTCTTAGCATCACTACCAAGGGATATACAGGAACAGAGAGAGGGAGGAGATCAAATTGATAGGAGTTCTCCACTCTGGTAGATTTATTTAAAAAACATTTTTAAAGAAAGAAAGGTAGGAAAATACCTAAAATAAGGTTTAAGGATTTAAACAGTGCAAATTGGTCATGTATGTACCATCACTACAAAAGTGATACAAATTACAGTTTAGGGAACAGTGAACCTGACATTTTCCAGTCCTGCCCTCGATTGCCAACATACAAAAATATGTTACTAAAATATGCCAACATACACTGCTGAGTAGTTTGATTCTACCCAACAACCATCACCACAGATAATTTGGATTAATTTAAAGGATAAAGCATGAAGTAAACCCTTCAGTCTACAAAGGAAAATTAACACTAATTATTTTGTGATGAAACAAATACACTTTTGTCATAAAAGATACCAAAATGTTTAACTATTTGCTCCTTGTGTGATGTTTCTATGTTTCATATATCTAAGTTTGATAAATGAAAAGACCTTATTTCAACCTTTGAAGTGTAGGTAAACAGGAGATGCATATGATTTTTCAATAAATACTGGTAACTGTGGAAATACTACCTAATAATTATACAATTAGATGAGGTAAGCTATTTTATCTTTTGGATAAGATAATGAAAATCTCTTAATTTTTCACTATAATTTGTCTACATTGCAAAATCATCTTCCTGGAGGAAATTTAAATAACTTGGTACCCTGCAGTTGCTTTCTTAGATCCTAAGGGCCATTAAAAATACATTAACTAAAAAAAAAAAAAAAAAATCATTCAGTCATACTCAGAGACGAGGGCAATGTCATTTGAGTATAAAATGGAAGTTAAAACTTTATAATTTTACATTGTCAAGGTTTCAAATTCAGTTTTCCATAAATGTAACTTCCTAGGTAAGAGTCCTACTTACCCAAATGTTTATTCTTTGGCAAGAAATGTCTGAATTAGTCTAGAAGAATATCAATGTTGGCATTCTTATTAAGAAGAGATAGCTGAAATTTTATGTAATAGAACTGAATAATTCAAATGTGTAATACCCCCTAGATATCTTCAGGAGTTGGCTGTCTCTTGTTAGCTGTCTCCAAAAACGCATGCTGGATATAACAATTCAAAATGATTAGCTTACAGCTGTCCACGTTGCCAGTCCCACGGTTTCCACATATGTGGCTTCGCTGTTTTTAAAAGGTCACTAGAATTGCTCAGCTTTAACTGTATGCTCTGATCCAGACACACAGAGGGGCTCACCACAAGTCGCAAATCTGAAAAAATTCAAAAGAGCAACAAACCGTCATTCTATTGTTTCTCTTTGGAATTGTTTCCAAAATAATGTTTGCTGTGTTCAAATACAGGATCCATGGGAAATATGCAACCAATTTTTTCTCCATTCTTCATCAAAGTTAGACCCATTAAATCATGCATGTTTATAGAGGTGTCTGTTGTAGTTTATTCTCTTACAACAGAATAGGAAAACAATTGGAATAATTCATTTCAAATTTTCTTGCTCAGATGGGAGGTAGATATGATGTCTCCAACTGACCTGCATGGACAGATCTATCTTCCACATACCTTACAGATGCACTCTTAAGATGGGGAAGATGGCTGTAGGAGCTGACTTTTGTTTGTGAGGAGAATATAACACGGACCACTTGAGTAGATTTCCTGACAATGCAGGCCTTCACGTGCTAGATCTGTCATGCTTCATGATCTTGGTAAACTCAACAATAATGCTTTCTTCTTTTGTAAAATATTATTTAATAGTTTTTTGAAGTATATAAAAGTGAAGACCAACAATACTGACTTCAGAGCACTCATTGATATTTAAAGAATGAATGTGCCGAATGTACACGGTTAGAAAAATCAAATTGTATAGAAAGCGACTGAAACCAACCAAAATCAAACCAACCAAATTGAAAAGACAAACACCAAAAAAACCAGAAGCACCCAGCAATCCACCCCTAACTAGAGCCTCTCTGACAAAGCCAATGCTTTACATATTTACCTTTGAAGTCTAAATAAGCACCCAGTGGGTAAGATGCATATGGCTCTTCGATATGTAAATTGATATAAATATCAGTATATCTATATTACGTACACTTGTAGATATTTCTGCTTTTTAAATTACAAAGGAGAGATTATAGTAGTCCACCTTACCTGTTGTTTCACTTGCCTCAATTTTAGTTACCTGTGGTCAACCCCAGTCGAGAAGCAAATGATCCCCTTTTCAACATACCATCAGAAGGTCAGTAGTAGCCTGATGCTATGTCACAGTGCCTATGTCATTCACCTCACTTCATATCAGTATCATATTGATATTTTATCATCTCACATCATCACAAAAAGGATGAATGCAGTATAATAAAATATTTTAAGAGAGAGAGATCACATTCACATAACTTTTATTACAGTCTAGTTACAATTGTTCTCTTTTATTATTAGTTATTATTGTTAATCTCTTACTGTGCCTAACTTTATCTTAGGTGTGATTGTATAAGAAAAAATATAGTACGTACAGAATGTGGTAATGTCTATGGTTTCAGGCATCCACAGCGGGTCCTGGAATGTATCCCCCAGAGATAAAGGAGGAATTACTGTATAATCTAGGTCTATATCTGACATATTTACCTACCAATTTATCCTGGAATCCTTTCCATATCAGCATATATATAGAATTACATTATACTTCTTAATGGCTTAGGGTGTGCCGGTAAAGGAATGCACACTTAACTTAATCATTTTCTTATTGTTGTGTATTCAGGTTAGTTTTGCAATGTTTGTAATGTCTTCTGTTATTTCAAAAGTATTGCAACGAATGCTCTTATCCGTCTATTTTGGTATACTTTTACAAGTTTATCCCGGGGCAAATTCTAATCTGTATATGTAATAGCCAGATCAATGAATAAACGCATTGTAAATTTGATAGTTATTACTGAATTGCCTTCCAAAAAGGTTGTCCCCACTTCCATTCTCTCCAACAGCATATGAGAGTTGTTGTTTCCTTACTGCCAGGTCACAGTGATTTATTTTTAAATTATACAATTTATCTAGCTCTCAAAATGGAACAAAGCCTTTAAATTATTTTTCCCCCTTGTGCACGGTTCGTCAATACTAACATAGTCTAATTTAAAACACTTCACACTCTTAAGTAAAAGTCAGCAGAAGTCAAGCTGTTCAATGTATTCCCATATCTCATTATTTAGCACAGTGTGATCTTTCTCAAAAAATGATAGCCTACTTGGAAGACTTCCTTGTTAATGAAGTTCTAATACATCAGAATAAAAGAAATACTCAAATTGCTTGTTTCTGGAGGTGACAAATGAGGAGTCATTAAGGTAATTTCTTTTCTTGGGAATCACAACTTAAAAAGAGTTGAACTGTTTATATAATCCTTTAAATTTGCAGTAAGGAAATATGTTTTCTTTTTTTCACTAAGTAGACATGTTTTAGAATTTATTACTGGGACAGATTTTCTCTCTCCAGAAGAGCTAATTTGTGGTCTTCTTTTGTATAATATGAGAACAGTGTAATTTACTCTGATTTCCTTTTTATCCTTACTGCCAGGAAGCACAGCATTGACTTGAAGCCCAAGCAGAGCTGACTTTGAAGGAGCTACCCCTATTAAGTGTTTTACCAAGGTAGTAGCTCACTGATTTTCAGGAAGTAGTAGTCAGCAAATATGTCAAAAAGTAAACAAGCTTATGTTACCTACTTTTAGCTTAGTTCAAGTGGTAGAGCCTATGGCATGGAGCTAAAGGAATCCAATATAGGAATTTCAGGAATATGTCAGATTTCCACATCAGCCCCTGAAACTGTGGTTGAACAATGGAATTTAATATCGATTAAATTAATTTTACCCTTTGTGAAATAAATATAACTTTCCATTATCTTATTCCGGGTTTGAAGGCTACTTTTAATGATTCTACCCCCTTCCCTCCAAACAAAAAACAAAAAACAACTCTAATTAGACGTTCTCTGACATCGTAAAGCATTCCAATTTCCTTTGATTATAGCCAAAAAGTAAAAATAAGCTCCATTAATACCTATAAAAGCTGCAACTACATTTTATGGAACTATATGAATAATTATGGAAATCTTAAATATCCTAGGTTCTTATTTAACAGAGTCAAGGAATTGTCAGTAGTCACTGTTCTTTCTTGGCCTGTCTACCAAGGACTCTCTCAACAAACTAGTCCAATACTTGTTTTAATATTCCATTCCCTCCTTCTCTCTTCACCCCCTCCCCCCCCAACACATGCAGGAACCTATAAATCTTCTATAAACAATGCCAAAACTAGCTTCTGTTTTGGGGGGAAAAATTGGGAGATGATTCTCTATGATATAGTCTTTCAAATGGCCTTGTAATTCATTAACACATATTTATTATTTTCAGAAAATAAGTAAATATGGAGGGTCTAGCATGTGTCTTTAGAGCTTTCCTACCCCAAACTATGAGGACTAAACGAATAAGCAGATACAGATACGAAATATCACACGCTTTTATTTATTGACTACTCTTAACTTATTTTAGGGAGTCTGAAGCCTATAACTTTATCCCTTACCCAGAGTAAAAATGAACTTTTTTTAAACACTGCTTTTCTCCTGCCTTCTAATATCTGGTGGGCCAGGTACTGAATACTCCGTGAGTTGCTGCAGTTTTAAGAAAAGAAAGATTAAACCAGAATCACAAGACCTGGGTTTTCATTTTGATTCTTACCAGCCAATACGTCATGGGCATGTTACAATGTCAAGGAGTCTGCTAGAATCCAGAATGTGATTCCCATGAATCTCCTCATTGTCCCACATCACTGAACACAGTGCATCACAAGTGCTCAGGGAATGTTTGTTCTAGCAATGAGCTAGTTTGGAGGGTGGGAAGGTTAAGCTAATGTGTACTTACAGAACAAAATGGTATCCCAATGCATTAAAAATATTTCAATTTTTCCCTTCCTTATGGCTTATAATTATATATATCAAGGCAAAGACTAAACACTTGAAAACTAGCAAAGATTAGCAGCCAAATTTATACTGTATTTGATTTAATGTTTTGCCCAGAGCTAATAATTAATAGAAAAGTAATGGTTGGAAAATGTAATTATATTTCATAAATGTTTGAGTATTGTCTTGCATTTCATATGAGGAAGCTAAACTTAGCCAGTATTTTCTTATTTTAAAACTTCCAATGAAGATAAAAGGTCTTAATTAATAATTAACAATTAGTTTTGAGATTAGAAGTATACATAAGTACCATTTGTGTATACAGTAATTGTTCTTCCTGCCCAAAGACATTTGCAAGTCTTAGTCCTTAGTCTGCAGGTATAAGCTATGCAAAATTACCTTCAAAACTTACATACATAACAAATATAAATTAATACATGCAAAACTAATGTCATAGCCAGGAAATAACTCTGGGTCAGTGCCCTGGGAGAAAATGAATGGATGGAGAAACAATTGTGTGTGTGTGTGTGTGTGTGTGCGCGCGCGCGAGTGCACATGTGGGAAGGATAAGACCAATAATATTAGCTTTGATCTCAAATAAGAGCATGGCAGCAGGGCGTGTCTTAACATGAATCATATGAAATTACCTTTTGTTAGTAAAAAATCGGTTGAACATTCATCAAATATCAGTAATTCATAATGTTTCTTTTACCACACTGTGATGCCTTTTGGAGGGAAGCTAGAGAATACATAAACATACCACCTGTTAAAGAAGGTTTCAGTGGATAGAATGTCCATGGGCAGGAATCACAAAAAAGTACGTTGGTTAGTTTTATGTGTCAACTTGACTGGGCCAAGGAATACCCAGATAGCTTCTGAAACATTATGGGTGTGTCTGTGAGGGTGTGTTCGGAAGAGATCAGCATTTGAATTTGTGGAATGAGTAAGAGCAGATAGCTCTCCCAGAAGTGGTTGGGCATCAACCAATCTACTGAGGGCCTGAACAGAACAAAAAGGCAGAGGAAGGTTGAATTTGCTTTCTGCCTGGTTGATTGAGCTGCCACATTAATCCTCTCCTGCCCATAGAACACTTGGTTCTCAGGCCTTCAGAGTTAGACTGGCCTCTAACCATTGGCTCTCTACATCATCAGCCTTCCTGGGTCTCCATCTTGCAGATGGCAGATCATGGGACTTCTCAACTTCCAGAATCATGTGAGCCAATACCTTACAATCAATCTCTTCATCTCCATTTCTCTCAATAAATACATAAATGACAGATAGATAAATGATAGACAGACAGACAGATAGATACATAGATAGATGGATAGATAGGTAGGTAGGTAGGTAGGTAGGTAGGTAGGTAGATAGATAGATAGATAGATAGATGTTAGAGATCTTATTTTAAGTTTTCCTGGAAAACCCTAATACAAGGACTATCTTGAAATCATTCAATGACTATTTGGTATATGCTTTGAAAACAACAGGAGCATAGCCCATCTGGCAGTTCCTAAAAGAGAACAAATATCCTCATCTCTGAATCTGTTTCCTTTTTTGCATGATGATGAAAAAGACAGCAGCAAGCACAGTGGGTACTAAATAAATATCTACTGAATGAACAACTAAGTGATTTCTAAGGTATTTTACAATTCTAAATTTCTGTGAACCTAGGTGAAAAGTTATAATTTTAATATATCCTATATATGACATAATGGAGTAGAGAAGTAGCAAAAGTCCAAGGACCAGGGCGGGGATATGGTCCTTCTGTGAGTTCAGTTATAGTCCAGTAATCCTGAGAGCTCCGCGAGGTCAACCAGCTGCCATTTTTCTTTGTGTGAACCCCAATAGATAACATAGGAGAGACTGTATCTGAATCTCCTCTGAGCTCCTATCTTATGGGAAAGTACTTGGGGAATATCACTACCCTTTCATTTCTTGAGCCCTGTACAAAATGGAGAGGAAACACACCACTAGGTACCTTCAAGTTCACCAACTTGATGACTCATTGGCAGTTAGAGAGGAGGGATTCTTTTAAGTACTAAGTACTTCAGAGAGAATTCTCAGTTTACTGGATACTGAGCTCTATGAAGGGAATTCCGGGTTTTTCTTTCCATTGTATATCTAGTGCCAAACACATTTAGGCCTGGTACTTAACGCAGGAGCTCAATATATCTCTGCTTAATAAGTAAATGCTAATGTCTTCTTATCAAATAGCTAGAGATGTGTGCACTGACCCTAGGAAAAGGGGCTGAAATGTAAAGAATGAGCAATCTAACTGCCGAGCAGTTTTACTAGGGTTGTGTGGTGTAACCTTTTGTTCATGACCTAGGATATTCGTGTAACATGGACAAGAGTTGGTTTTCTCTGTCCACTTCAGTGTGGTATCTGTTAGAGTAGCACAATGTGTTATGACCTTATCAGGGACGTCACAATAATACTGAAGCAGCTCCAGTGAGGAACTAGAGATGGACACCCTGAAAAGAACATTCAAAGGTCAAGGGGTCTAATATAAGCAAAAACCCTGGAAACCACAGCAAGCATAGAAAACCATGGAGGAGAAGGTCACAAGCAGACTTCCAAGAGGAAGGCTGCCCCTTACAGGAACCCTAGATAAGAGAGAGATTTGGGAGCCAAGATTGCATCAATTTCCCCAAGCAAACTGAACCCTGGCCTGGGAAGACATAGATGAAACCAATACAAATTCATGTTCCGATTTGTCCAGGATGTTGCAATATAGTTGCTGTCCAATCTCTTTTTTCAAAAATATTTGGACAAATAATACTCCAAAGAAACTTCTTTTAAAATTCCTAATTCTTGGGGCACCTGGGTAACTAAGTGGGTTAAGCGCCCGACTTCGGCTCAGGTCATGATCTCACGGTTCATGGGTTTGAGCCCCACGTCAGGCTCTGGGCTGACAGCTAGCTCAGAGCCTGGAGCCTGTTTCAGATTCTGTGTCTCCCTCTCTCCCTGACCCTCCCCTGCTCATGCTGTGTGTGTGTCTCTCTCTCAGAAATAAATAAAGACATTTTTAAAAATTTTTTAAAAGAACAATGTCAGGGCCACACTTCCTGTTCCTACTCTTCTGTAATTTAAAAAAATAAAATAAAATAAAAATCCTAGTTCTTGTTTATTAATAGATTCCTATTCATAAGTATGACTATGAACAAATTCCTTAACTTTTCTGAGTTCAATATCTTTATCTGGAAAATGAGAAGTATGACAGTAGTAATAATAATAAGAAGAACCTACCTCATATGGATACTAACAGAATTAAATATGAAATATTCTTTAAAGTGCTTTGCACACCACCTGGCATACATTAAATCCTCAAAAAAATGTTATAGAGCTACTACTAGCAGTAGTTGAATATAATCATTTTCTATAATCTAGGAAATCTGTTTATAACTAGAAACTTCAAAGTGTAACTAAAATGTTATTCCATTTGAATTTATTAAACACTAAGGGTTCCTCATCACTGATATCAGACAAAGACTAATAAATCTTCTTTCATATGATTATTAAATGTGTGACATTTGACATTAGTTGCTTAAGAACGAAGCAAGAAATATGTGATATGCACAGATGTGTAGACCAAAATAAAACACAGCATCTTTATTTGAAGCAGCTTGTAAAGACACACTGGTTTTAGTGACTTTCCTCAAGTTTAGCATTGCAATATCATCCCAGCAAAGCAGTTAATTTCCTGTTGTTTCACTTATTTAAAGGAGTTCTATATTAGGGCGATGTTTCTGTGACTGGGGTAAGCCTAGGACTGACCCAGTTTTGCAGTACTTAAGTCTATTCCTCTCTATATTGTTCAGCAAGAGAACTTTTCCACAACAACCAACACAACTAACTCTTAGTCAACAGAATTAGGTCTCAGTCAACAAATTTATGACACAAAGAAAAAGTCCTAGGACTATCAGACCTGCACTTGAGTTTGAATGGTATAATTTGAGGATCTATGTGCTCCAAACACATCAATCCCTTAATATAATTTTACTTTCATTTTATGCAAGTGGTATTATTAATACATAATTCTAATATTAAGCTAAGCAACTCAAAATTCCTTTCTCAAGACTTAAAATTATTATATTACAATCTATGTGGATTTGACACCAAAAGTTTACTTTCTCTAGTTTCAGAATATCTTTTCTTTGTTACCATCTCAGGGTGCATCAGACCACAAATACCAATATCATACTACTTCGATATAATACTTTTGGGGGGGAAAGAATAACTTCCATTTTATGTTGTAAGAAATAAGATGTACCTCATGTCCTGATGGAAATGGAGACACAATGTGACCCGCAAAAATTACCAGATCAATGACACAACAGTGTGTTTTAAAGAAGCAGTCATTGTATAAAATTTCCACCAACTAATCAATCAATCAATCAATCAAATGCCTATTGAGCACTCAGTAAATGCAAGCCATCAATGTTCTCCTTTCTGTTCTTTTTCAGTGGAAGTGTCAAAGTCATGCAATTTTACAAAAACAATTTTCCCCATGAACTGCTCTATGTTTTGACCATGACAACACAAGAACCCTGATTTCTGTTCACTTTCCTTGGTAATAAAAGCTATGTCAAGATGAGTACTTCAATTTTCTTGCCCTTGTGATTTCACTGCAATGACCAAACAGCATGAAAGATTGTTTTATTACTTTATGGCAGCTTAATTTTGCTTTGATATTTTTCTGCATGAATTTTCCATGGAAAAAGAAAGAGAAAAAAATGCGTGACTTGTTCAGCAAGACCAAAGATGAATAATTCAGCATAAATTAATGAGCATCATTAATAACAATTTGAAACACAATATCCAACAAATATTAATACATAGAGTGCAACAAATATGATAATAGAGTAGCTGTCTAAACCCACCCATTGTGAAAATAAGTTAATCACTTTATTAATATTAACCTTTTTTTCTCAGGAACATTTTCTGGAGTAAGCCATGAAATATTATCGGTATAATTTACATCAGAATAATTAATGACTTACTAAAAATTTGTGATTCCAAATTTTTCTTAAGTATATTAAATTCAATCCTAGTTTAAATATAAGACACAAACAATGGGGGTGATTGTCCCCATTTTAAATGAAACCATGTATTAACCTATTTCTCCTTTAATGGTAACTTCACGGACCAACTCAATCCTCAATTTTTACCCTATGTTTTTGGTATAATAAAACATGCATGGTGTTACTGTCAATTTTATTCCCTACTTCTATACTATTTATAAGTAAATGTATTATGTGTGAATGAAATACATATTTAGAATATCAATATTTTCATAATATCTAATTCCAAGATTGAGACAAAAATCTAGAACATGTGGAGGCTAGAGCCAATTGGCAAATGAAATCTAATGAGGGCCAGAGATCCAAAAGCCAGAAATAGGTCAAGAACATGGAAATATGTCAGAAAAGATTTTTGCTTAGGACACTGAGCAAACATATTTCTATGGAACCATTTTATTCTCAAGGTCCTTCCCCCACCAGCTGACCAGAGATATAATTGGAGTCTGTGGAGGTAAGGCTTGGCTGAGCAGCATCATAATTTAAGAGTCCACTCCTAATATAGATGAGGACACAAAGGGCAAGAGTCAGAAGCCAGGTGGAATCTGACAAGAATTTCTGAGATGGTGTCTCAGTTTTCAACCTTAGCTAGGTAAACCGATCATTAGCCAGGTACATTTGGCCTATTTTATACCTTGTAAATGACTAAAGAATTAACCAACTAATTGAGCCAAAAGGGGAAGGGTCTTCATTTCTGAAGTGCTAAATAATTGCTGGTCTTTAAAAATCTTTATTAGGTGATTAAAATTTTGAGTTTTTCTTTTCTTGCTCTTCTCTAGATTTTAAACCCTGAAGTTAAGCTGTCTCCTTTCTGTGTAGAATTTTGGTCAGGACATTAAATTCCAATGACTATTTTCTATAAAGATATTCTTCATATTTTCTTTATCCATTTTATCCTTTATATTGCCAATATGCTTTTAGTATATATGTGCATGTGTGTGTATATACATGTGAGTGTATGGATACAAATTATATTATATATATGAATGAATTATTTTTCAGAGATTTAATACACTCTAACTCAGGCTTTAGAGTTTTGACATCAGCATTTTATCTCAATAAACCCCACTTGTCTGCATGTCCCTGAATAGCAATCCAGACTGAACATCCAGTTCTAAAGGGCCACTTAGATGCCTTAAAATAGGTGGATGGTAGATAGCAAGTCATTTATATCTTGTTTTTTTCTTACCAAATACATTGAATGCCTTAAGGAAAATGGCTCTGTGTCACCCAATAATGTCCAGTCATTTTTAATAAAAATGTGTAGTCATCACCTTAAAAAATCCTGTGAACTCTGGCATCAGTCTAGGGTTCAGAGTCATGAGTTAACCAATCCAACTCTCTGCTATAGTTTGACTCAATGGAAGCTGAATTAAAAAGCTTGGATTGTTGGCGTGCCGGCTGGCTTGCTCAGTGGAGCATGTGACTTTTAAAAAAAAAATTTTTTTTAATTATTTATTTTTGAGAGAGAGACAGCAAGACAGAGTGTGAGCGGAGGAGGAACAGAGGGAGAGGGAGGCACAGATCTGAAGCAGGATCCAGGCTCTGAGCTTTCAGCACAGAACCAGACATGGGACTCCAACTAGGAACCATAGGGTCATGACCTGAGCTGAAGTCGGATGCTTAACTGAGCCACCCAGGTGCCCATGGAGCATGTGACTCGTGATCTCAGGGTTCTGGGATTGAGTTCCACATTGGGTGTAGAGATTACTTAAAAATAAAATCATTAAAAATAAAAAAAAGTTTGGATTGTTAAATAGTAGAAAAACTTCAAGCTAGCTTTAAGTCAAAAGGGGAAAATATTGGGTAACAGTGAAAAAATTATCAAAGTATAGGTATTCCCCTCGTCCTTTCCCATCTATGAAAGAATGATACATGCTTATGTGGGAAACCATGTCTTTATTAAGGTGTTTGGAGTAATGGGAAGAAATAAATTTATTTTTTAAGTTTATATAAATAAGTTCGAGAGAGGAGAGTGGATATAAAAATCAGTTAGGAGAGAGGTTGTACAGGTGATGTTTGGGTGAGCTAGAAGGGGTTAGCCAGGGAGTGATAAGAGTTATAAAAGCAGATTTGGGCAGAAATTTCATTTTGTGTTGAGTAAACCTAATTCTCCCCTTGCTGTCATTTTGTCCCCACCTCTCCATATCTCAAAAAAAAAAAATCTATTAAAAAAAATCTAAACCACTCCTCAAGGCTTTTGGAGTCAGTCCTATTGCTGTTAGAAGGGGTGTTTTGGTTTTTTTTTTTTTTTTTGATTGTTTAACTCAACACAATGCTCAGCATTCTCTCAAAGGGACCATTTTTGCCTAGGTCCCTGCCATTCATGATTCCATACTTTGTGGCCAAGGTCAGGTCCCTTTGCCCAAGATGGCTGCTGGGGCGCTCTACTGTGAAGGAAGGAATGCCCCTGGCAGCCAAGCAAAATCAGATTTGGAGAAAAAGACATGAAATTTCTATTGGGAGAAAAGTTGAACTCAAGAGTTGTTCATTCAATTTCATGCACCTAGAGTGAAAAATGACAAGAATTTGTGGCTACTATTATCCATTAAATGATTTGCAATTCAGGTTTTCAGCAAAACACTTCAAAACTATTCACCCAGTCTTCAACTTGCCACTATCCCTGATTTCTCAGAGAATTTTGCTCAGCATTTTCTTCAATTCCCCCAATCTGGCTTTTATTTATCAAGTCACTTAAACTATTCACAGTATCCATTACTCCTCAGAGCTTGAGTTGACATCAGAGCACATGTTTCTGACTAGAAATTTTCAAAATTGACATAAGACGCTAGGCTTTTTGGTTGCTTTTAAGTTTTGCTTTTCCCTGTGAGCCATATTCTACATAATTAAGGACTTTTCACCCACAAATGGCTTAAAATGTTGTTTCCATAGCTTGTGCACAGCAAAATATTCTCTTAAAATGTGTCCTATAGGTAAAATTAGTCTTAATTTAAAAACTCAGAGTACACCCAGTACATTGCTCATTTTGCTTGTGGCACAACACATGTGTACATTTACCAATAAATCACGTAGCTGGAAATTTTTAAATATCACTTTGTGGGTGGTATCTTTGCTTTTTATAGCCTGCTATGAATATAGTTTAAAGTTCTTTCCCTTAAGTGACACCAGTTCTTCTAAAATTGGTTGTTGACTGCCCTACTACCCAGGGCTGAGGGAGAAGGGATCTAGAAACAGAAACATTACAAAATACTGAACTTAAAAAGATAAATTAGGCCAAAGACTACTTGACTTAACCATGCAATCTTTTTTCTTTTCTTCTCAATTCTGTATTTAGATTCAAAGTAAACTTTTGCTTACAATATTTGGAACACAGGACATAAACAGTAATGGTTTTATACTTGAGGGATACATACAACCCTTTTGCCATACTCTGTTCAAGAGAGATATTTCAGGTCCAGTTGTGACATTGTAAGAACTCAATAACGCTAAATGTCACCATCACAACCCCCAAAAATGGGGGAAAAAAAGACACTTCTCTGTGTTGCTGTTGCTCTTCCAATCTTATGGTAAATGGGAGATGCAAGACTGTTATCTGGTTATTATTTACCGATGTAGTAGAATTTTAGTGTGAAACTAATCTGTGTTCAACTAGGAGTTCACCATGTCTGGCCTTGACTGGAAGAGCTGTGGGTGAAGCCTAACAGTAAGGAACCTAAACTAAAGGGAAAAGACATGGCTGGCAAGAGAAATCCAAAGATAAGGGAACATGAAAGTACACTGCTCCTATATTCCATAGCCTGTCTTCCATTCCAAGTTTTGGTCAGAGCAAAACAATACTAAAACCATTTTTTATGACATGCAAAAAAATTATAAAGAAGGATTTTAACTACTGATTTTTTGCTACTAAGTCAATTTAGTTTAGACTCATTCAGGCTTCTGAGAATGCCCAGGGACGTCCAGCCATTGGCAAAACAATGAGTATTCCAATGGGACATGGCGTCAACAGTTGCAGCAGCAACCATAGGAGAAGCATGCACAGCATGAATCTTGGTGTCCCTGACCCCAGGCTTAGCACCTTAGCACAGACAATGGCAGGCACAGCGGCAGCCGCCTCTGCCATGTGGGTGATGCCATGCCAGTGACAGAGCACCTCTGGTGGGGATGACCCATGGTGCATATCAGCAGCAGAAGAACACGGGCCACCAAGACAGACGTGGAGTAAACAGTGGACATGCTATCAAGAAATGAAAGACTGCATTCATGAGCACATAGGAGACACCCTCGAAGACAAAGAGGGTATTTGAGGGCACTGCAATGTTTAAGAATGCTACTGAAATTTAATAGATAAAAGTTAATGAAAGTTAGGTGATTGTGTTAAATTTAATGATGTAATAAACACTGGATTTCTTCTTTGTGTAGGATAAAGAAGATATTTATTTGGAAGGAATTGGTAAGGTGTAAAGTCCAGCATCTGTTTGAACAATCAGGTATCCACTCTCATTGGCCAGTGCATTTATCACAACAGCTGTTACCATGTTGAATTATCACTCTGCGTACAACAACAAATTCTCCCTCATCCCTCATCACTTTTTAATGTCTCCCTGGACATCGATGTAGGTATAAACTCCCTATTGCTGATTATTTGAACCCGACTAGAGTTTGACTCCGTTTTATATATAAACTACAAGCATTTTACGCAGTTTTAATATACAGAGAATTTTGTAGGGTTACAATTCCATGGGCAAACAGAGAAAACTGTAGTTTGTCTTGTTTGTGAATTTCTCAAGCTGTTCACCACTTTGGAAAGGCATATCATCAATAGCAACATGGCCCCTGGGATCTTAGTCTCCTTACAATACAACCGCACCAATCTGAATTTGTGTCTGTCACATTCATGGTGATTCAAACTCAAGCCATTGGACAATTTTGTTACACCTTATGGTGTCATTATGCCTGAAATTTACATACTAGATTACAAAGTGTTATAAAGTACTTTCCTTTAATTTGACCTTTATTTTAAACTTCGGGCATTATACTGGCTTGTTGAAATTGTGTGTACAGGTAAGTTATAGATTAACCAGAGGTCAACAAATATATTTGCTAATAAAAGAGAATGCAGGGTCTGATAGGAACAGAAAGATGACCCAAAAGTGATTGGCAAAAGGATTTTGAGGTGAAGGGGCCTGAAGATAGTGAGTATAAGTGGAAGCAAAGAAATATTTTTGTGATTATTTTAAGATCCTAGTTCTATTCACACATTAGTGAATCCTGACAAAAATGCATCTCACCAAACTAGCAGTTAGTAATCATCCACCAATATTTATTGAAGCAACAGTCGTTATACTCAACATTGTGGGTTGTTCATTCTGTACAAGGCATTGCTATAGGTATTTTCAATGCATTGACTCATCCTATCTTCTTACCAGTCCTAGGAGACAGAGTCGTTATTGTCCCTACATTGCAGACAGAAAACTGAAGTGCAAACAAGGTAAGAAACTTGCCCAAGGACAGTGGACTATTAAGTGACCAAGATGGGATTCCTACCTGTGTAGCCTGGCTCAGCCTCTGCTAGCCACTATCCAACGGCAGATATGCACTCAGGTCAAAGCAATTACTTGCTCTGAAAGCCATTGTCAAGAATCATTAATTCCACAGAAAGTATATATTTCCCACAAAATATAATTTGGTTCTACTTACATTTTTTATTCCACATCACAAGATTGGGGTTTTATTAACCACTTTGGCTACACAATCAGGAGTTCTAAAAACCCTCCTGGGAAGACAAGAAAAGCAGCTTCAAAAAGCCAGGACAACTAATTCTTGGCCCTCCTAAGTGGCCCAGGGTGGTTACTATAATTCCAGAAGTCCAGACTGGAGCCCAGTGGCTATACCCACACCTGCATCACCTCTCACCCCAGGCATATGGCTGCAGAATGAGATTTGTTGCAGTGAATTTTCTACTCTGCCTAGAAAGGTTGTAGATGTTTTGGGGAGGTGAGCCTAGAGTGGGCACATCAGAAAAAACGTAACAGGAAACATCAAGAGGACCCTCGAGAGAGTAACAGTAAGTGCTGAGGACTCAAGCTTCTCACTACCCAGGGCTGGTAATGTCCATCTGCTATTGAGTTCCCTATTAAAAGACTAAAACAAAACAAAGCAAAACAATTTTTTTTGCCTGAGCAAATTCCCTTAACATCTGGTTATATGTAAATATTATGAAATCTGAAGGGTTATTTTATATTATTTTTTTAAAAAGTTTATTTTCGGTTAAATGGCCGACTTCAGCTCAGGTCATGATCTCACAGTTCGTGGGTTCAAGCCCCATGTCAGGCTCTGTGCTGACATATCAGAGCCTGAGCCTGCTTCGGATTCTGTCTCTCTGTCTCTGTCTCTGTCTCTCTCTCTGCCCCTCCCCTGCTTATGCTCTGTCTTTCTAAAAAAACAAACAAACATAAACAGCATCATAATAAATGGGTAAACAAGTTCAATTTCGCATTAGGCTCAGGTATTAGACTTCCTTAAATAGCTCCTTTCTTATTCTCTACATTATAAGACAAGCTTAAGAAATAGTATAGTGGCTCAAGCTTATTATAAGAGGTAAAGGATTGGGGCGCCTGGGTGGCTTAGTCGGTTAAGCGTCTGACTTGCGCTTAGGTCATGATCTCGCGGTTCGTGGGTTCGAGCCCCGCGTTGGGCTCTGTGCTGACTGTCAGCTCAGAGCCTGGAGCCTGTTTCAGTCTGTGACTCCCTCTCTCTCTGACCCTCCCCTGCTCGCACTGTCTCTCTCTCTCTCCTAAAAATAAAAAAAAAAAAAATTAAAAAAAAAAAAAGAGGTAAAGGATAGTACTTGAGATATGGATTTTCTAGCTATGTTTCCCAGAGGTTCTTGGAGTCTCCATTTCTTTATCTAAAGAAGTCATGACAGAATTGATCCCATAGACTCTCTTACAGAGAGTTATAAGAATATGTTAAGTGCTTGACAGTGTCTGACATAGAGTAAAAACTTAATGTTACATCCTGTTCTTGTTTTGGGGTAATTTATCTGTAATTCTGTGGCATAAATAAAGAAGCCCCACTATAATTTTCTATAAAACAAACCCAAAACTAGTACTTATTTTTTCTGATGACTATCTGTATTCAATCTCTTACTATAGCTAATGCTTGCCTACTTCTTTCCATATCAGAACGCCCCCAAAGAGAACAATATCTGTTATGTAACAGTTTTATGTCAATGTGGCAAATTGAAAGCCTCATTTAATTTTCCTTTCTAAGTCAGTTCATGGACATCCTGAGTAATATAGAAATAATTTTACATATTACTTTTATAGATTTACAACACATATTCTTTTATAAAGCATTTTCATGACAATTCTATCAGAAAAGAATGGTCAGTATAATTGTTTCTGTTTTACAGGCCTAGAAAAGCGGCACAAATGGACTAAATACTTCTCCCAGAGTCACATAACTATAGTAGCAGTTGGGTGGACTAGAATTCAGGTCTTCTCAAACCTGGATCTTAGGATTCCTAAATTCTGCCTTCACTAGGTAGAAGGTTAAAATTCTTATAAGTACATGCTTTCTTGCAGATGCTTAAAAATGGGTGAGGCAAAATGGACCTTTAAAAGTCCCTCTCAGTGAATATGGATGAATTACCTACCTTTGTCCTTTTTGGGTTAAGCTGACCCTTTGATATGCTACACATTTTCTCATGAAATGACTATCAACCCTGTAATTATACTGCCACTATGACCCTATGTTGTCATTAATTAAAATGACTCAGAAGAAAAGAAAGTTCCATTATTTTACCATTAGATGGTGCTAAGAGAAGTTTTAAGAAAATGGTCTCAAAAGTTATTGGTGAAATGAATCAGAGGATTTGCATGGGCTTACTATGTAATAGAGTCTATGCTTCTTTCCCAGACAGGAGCACACCCAACCCATCATCAAAGAGTAAAACATCCTCCAAAACTACTCCATTCATTCACTTAATTATGGTTCTGCCAAGATATGTATCCTTTCTAATCACAAGTTCAACTACAAATGAAGGATTCTAAGACTCTATTTAGGAAAATAAATGCATTTCACTCTGTGTATAGCTTGCTGCAACTCTCATTTTGGGTCTTTATCAATATATTTTTCAACAGGATGTGTCAGATCGGAAGACATTAAATGCCTGTTAAAATGTATTGGTAGTAATAAATTGTATTATTAATTATTGTGGCTACAATGAAAAATTCAAGATACTAGTCATAACAAGAATCATCTTCCCATGAATAATATGTTAAACAACATACCCTTCATGAAGCTGTGTGCATTACAGTTCATGCATCACTTTAGTGGGCTTTTATTTTATAATATTGATGATATCTTCCCAATAAAAAATGAGTTCATGGTCCTAGGCTTCAATGAAAATGAGTGAAAAAAGATATGAGTATGACAAACTTATTTCATAACTCTTGAGATTTTGTTGTCTAATATCTATGTCTACTACCAGAAAAAGAGTAGGAGAGGGATTATTTTGAAGTTCCACACATTATATCTTCCAACACCAAACACACACACACACATAGACACACACACACATAAACACACACTCTTGATAGATGGATAGAAAGATTGATTGATTTAACTAATATAAAAATGAAATTTATATCTTTGCATGTTTATATTTATTTATATTCATTTATCTAGACAGATAAATGAATAGATTTAAAAATACATAGACAAATGAATCAAAATTATACTATAGTTCTCCTTTGCCAGTTGAGTTCACTTGGAAATCAAGTATGTAACTGTCAGGATGAATTCTCAACACATCACCAGCTAAATCCTGGAACCGGATTTTGTTCTGCAACCTTCTTAACCAGCTATTGTAATCCCCAAACAGTGTAGACCCTGATGGCTTAAAAATAAAAAGTTTGGCCACTTCCGTAAGAAGTTTTTTGTCTATTTTGAAGCACATTATGTTTTTCAGTCATCTTATCAAAACTTCAGATTCACTGCTAATATACCTATTACAAATACAATGGCTCTGGAAGAAATGAAATGGAGAAATAGCACGGTCACTGCTTGGGTGATGCATTCGTTTAGGAAAATGCCAACAAACATAGTACAGTTTATTTTGGCAGGCTCCCTACTGAGTCATGGAATGTGTCTACACTTAGCGAGATCTAAAATATTTGATGAATAAATGCAGGCTGGGATAACAGAATAACCAAATCCATGAAGTATAAATAGAGTTTACTGAGTTTTTATTATGTATTGCAAAGAAACCCAGTTTTATTGTTTGAAGTTCTTCACAGTTGTAACAGTTGTTTTGGTATTATTTAGATGCAATGCTGCTCACTTATTTTATCATCAAAATAAGTAAATAGGGGCCTGCCACAGAGATTTAAGCAACAAAAGAGTGAAGGTCATTCTTACCACTTCTTCGTTTACGGTCCTGTTGAAAATCACAATTAATAATCAGAATCATATTTACCACCTCACACCGGTCAGAGTGGCTAAAATGAACAAATCAGGAAACTACAGATGCTGGCGAGGATGTGGAGAAACAANCAGAATCATATTATAAGCATGTTATACAATGTTGCCTCTGTTATATCACAGTGTGTGGCCCAAGATAACAAACTGCAAGTGAAACGGATGTATATACCTACATGGTGGCATGAAGTACAAGTTCACAAACCAGTAAAGGCTTACCAAACTTGCCCTACGAAAGAGCAGAGGGATTAGTCAGCTCCCTCAGCTAGCTGGTCCTTTGCACAACTTCAGAGAGGTCAATGAGCTACGAAATGTTTACTGAGAAGTGGTCATGCTGTCCCTTCAAACTGGACTGAAGCCAAATGTGCAAAGTGTAAAGCCATGAGCGACACAAAAGCAAGAGACACTTTGGGTCAGTGATATCAGGCCAGCTTCTCCCTAAGAGAAGATGACAAAGTGAGTCTCCTAAAATGCACACTCATCCACATATCCCAGTGCTACTGGCCACCACTGCCCTTGCCGTCCATCTTGCCAGCATCCAGGCATGAAGCACTACATAGTATATATATCCTAGGCCCACTGAGAAGCTTGTTTCTTTCTTTTTAAGAAATACCATCTGGAAGGGAGAATTATGTAGTTTCTGCCTAACAAACTATATACTAAGCAGCAGATATTTTTTCCCATTTTCAAGGAAATTGAGCAAGACTATGCTATCACTTTCCACAAATCTCCACTTGATTTTGGCTGTGATTAACTAATTTAGAGATTTATGTCTTACAGGCAGAGCGGTGAATTTTATGGTTAGATCAGACAGTGTAGGAGATTGCCTGTCACATTTGCATGATTCAGCAGTTTCCATGAGGTTCTGCAATGGTGTCTAAAGTTCTCACCAATAGAATTATTCATTTGGATTGAAGTATGACCTAGGAGAGGCGGGGAGGGAGTACAGTACATTTGAGAGAGGAAAGCACACAGTACTAATTAATTTATTAAATTAGCTGGCTCTGGAGGGCAGAGGCATGTGAGAACTGGGCTTCAAGGCAGGAAGTGAGAACTAAGGCAAATATCTAGGGCCAGCAGAAGGGCACTTGGGTCCCCAATGGCCAGTATCGAGCTCTTGGTGCTAAAGAAAGATAAATATTCTCTCACTTTAAAGCGATTTGCGGTGTGGGTGGGGATGTGTGGTTGCTGTACCTGAAAAATTCCACGGGCTTTCTCATAACCAATCGAGTCGTTTTTGTCTGTCCAATATCCCTTTCTTCCCTTGGGAATCTGCTCTCCTCTCTCCATATGGATCTGGTGGAACAGCTAATCATATTTCCCCGTCTCCTCCACCCATCTTTGGCCATTATGACTGGAACCATGTATCCTCAAAATCCATCTTTTGAAGTCCTAACCACCAACACTTCAGAGTGTTTGGAGAAAAAGTCTTTAAAAGAGATGATTAAGTTCAAATGAGATGATTAGAGTCAAGGCTGGAAGAGGAGAGGACAGTTAAGTGTGCTGTTGAAGGGACAGAGAAAAGAGGAGCTTGGCTTGAGCAGAGTTAGGTGGAGGGAATAATGGGAGACGAGGGAGGAAGGTAGTCTGCCCTACAATGGGGGCCTTGATAGCACACTGAGAAGCGGGGCTGGGTGCAGTGGCTGAGAAACCTTATACTCTAGACTCATACTGCCTGGGTGCAGATACCACCTGTTAGATGTGTGGACACACGAAATGTCCCTAATTTCTCTCTACGTTGAGTAAAAGAGGAAAAATAGTATCTCCCTCATGGAGGCATTGTTGAGACTGAATGAACTAATACATGTATGTTTATAGCAAGAATATATTTTGAAAACAAAGCATTGTTAATAACATTTTATATGTAGATATTATATGCATAGCAAAGCATATAATAATATAAAATGTATTATGTATAACATATATAGTAAACAGGGATTACTCTCATTTTTAGTCAACAGTATGGTATGAACATTTTTCTGTGCCAAAAAGTATCGATTTTCATCATTTTTAATGCCTTCATAGTTTTCCACTGATAAAGATGCCATAATTTGTTCATACTTGAAGTGTATATTACTCTAGCATGTAAAATTTGTACATTAAGAGGGAAAGTATGAAAAATTATGTAATTACATTGCATTTACATTTTTCTTTCTTTTTGTTTATCTGCATTTTCTAATCTTTTCCTAATGAGTGTATCTTACTAGTGTTACCAAGGCATAATAAAAGGGAAAGACAAAAGGAATTTTTAAAATGCATGTTTGAACATTCTAAAAATTTTATTTCTGTTTTCAGTAACTTCCTTCTCATAGGTGGTCAAAAACCTGAACAGGATACAGGAATGAAAGCGAATATTCCTAACTTTCTATACTTGGCAAATAGAATCATGACAGTTTCTTCCACCCCCACTGGCTGCTATTAACTCTCTCTATTCTAAAGTACCTTGTCTAGGGGCCCCTGGGTGGCTCAGTCATTGAAGTGTCCAACTTCAGCTTGGGTCATGATCTCAAGGTCTGTGAGTTCGAGCCCTGCATCGTGCTTCATGCTGACAGCTCAGAGACTGGAGCCTGCTTTGGATTCTGTGTCTCCCTCTCTCTTTGCCCCTTCCCTGCTTGTACTCTGTCTCTCTCTCTCTCTGTCTTTCTCTCTGCCTCTCTCTCTCTCTCAAAATTAAATAAACATTAAAAAAATTTTAATAAAAAATAAGAAAAATAAGAAAAATAAAAGGAAGTTCCTTGTCTAGAGCCGTGATTCCCAGACTGGAATCTTGTGCGCTTGCTGGGGTCAGGAAGTTGCTTCTAGGAGTGACCAAGAGGATGAAAAAAAGAACAAAGGAAGGATGAAGAGTAGAGTCCTATCCATTATTGATCAGAGCAGCTCTATTTCTTTGTTAAATAGGGTTTCTGAGGTTTTTTTTTTTTTAGGATTTAGAGCCTTAAAAAGAAAAATAATCTACCTAACATTCACTGTAATCTAGATCAATGCTCTTTGTTTCTGATTTAGATTTTCTGGCCATATCTCAGACACCTCACTTTCACAGGATCCATGGAGAATAAGTGCTGAAGCACAATAGTCAGCAAGAAGTATTGGATTTCTTCTGCTCAGAATGTAGAACCATTAAGATGAAGAAAACTGTTCAGAGAGCTAATCTATAACAGGTACTAAAACCTTACTGCATAGGAAAGAGAGAGAGGTCTTACTATTATCTTCCTTCTCCATCCTTCTGACAGTCAGCACTTAGCTTCTACTCTAAAGAAGTGGTGAACAAATATTTAAAGACTTTTGGGTTGCAGTGGTATGAAAACAGGAGGCTACCTAAGGGACGAATGTGTCCACATGTAGCCTGAATGAATGATCAGTCAACTGTGTGAGAAAATGTTAAGCTTGTCCTTTTAGAAAGCAATAAGGTGTGAGTCTTTTGGCTGCAGTGGTAATCACCTAGAAGATGAAGCTGCCATATATAATTTATTGGTACCTTTCTGCCTTGCACATATGTAATAGTATAACAGTTCTCTAGTTCTTTCATAAGTGTAAATGCCTTATTACTTAAAATGCGAAATTCTATCTTGGAGAAATGCGACAGTATTTTCAAATCTGCCTGTGCCTGTCCCTTGCCCCAAAGTACCAACTTAATATTGAGCTCGTAATGGGTAAAGAATAAATCTGTGCCAGCTTTGCCAGGACCCTCTGACGATGGGTAGGACTCTCTCTTCATAACATTGACACCCTCCATTAACATCCTCTCCAGTCTTTCATTTAAAAACACTAGAGTGGCTCTTATATACCAAGAACTATGACCATGCACTGAACTTGAGAAGTGAGAAATAAGGTCCTGGAAGACTCAGAACTTGTGGGAAGGCAAACACACACAAATACAATTAAGATACAATGTGACTTGGCTATAATGGAGGTTTTCACATGGTACAATGGGAACACAGAGGAAAGAAACTATAAATCTATCTAAAAAAAATTGGGTAGACTTCACTTGGAAGGTACTCTCGAGTAAAAAAAATACACAAAAATGTTCTAGTAACTATTTCTGGGTTAGTGAATTAAAGATATTTATTTTCCTCTTTATGCTTTCTTCATTTTAAAAACAATATGCTTAATTGGGAAGGAATGTGCCCTTGACTCTCCACTTGACCTTTCTGGGACCTAAAGCTGAATGACAGATTAAGCTCCATTTGGGATATCTAACTTGTTTAACCCAATTCATGGCTGGCTAACACTGTAGCAGATATTCTTTTCAAACCCATCCAAACCATCAACACATGCTGCTCGCTTTTCTTTTGAAATACATCCTCACCAAGGACGAAGAAGATCTTCTCTAGCTATACAAAATTGAACAGAGCATTAAGAACCAAAATTTACTTCCATCAGCCTTAGAATATCTGGAAATTCCTCCTATAACTGCAATGCACATGCTAGGAACAGTTTTTAAATGTGTGTGTGTGTGTGTGTGTGTGTGTGTGTGTGTGTTTTCATAAGTATTTTAGAGAGAAATTAGGACAGGCTGCTTCAGGGGCCACCAGCCAGCTGTGGGAGCAGTGGTGGGTGAGCTGACAGTTGCAAAGTAGTATGATTTTTTTTTCCATTTTAGCAAGTGAAGAAGACATCCTCAGGAAAAACAAAAACAAAAACAGAAACCAGCAAACTCTTGTGATTTCCTCCAGTGTTTGTTGTGTAGAAGCAGAGAAGTCAGATTGCAGGATTTTTCTATAACTGATGCCTTAAGGGCTGGTGTGGAAGAAAAATACAATGTTGTGAGTGCTTGTAGGGAAATATTTCAAGTGGCAGACTAAGTGGTCCAGGCTTGGTAAGGATGGAATTGTGACCAAAAATGGCTGACAGACTTAGAGAAAGTAGAATTAAGAATACTAAAAGTGTCATTTGAGGCTCCAGCCTCTGGCATTGAGGAAGTGAAAACACCAGGAAGACTGAATCTTCCCGAGATGTGGTAAGTCTGTGTGATGCAGCTTGCTGGCTGAAGTTGATGAGAAATGAAAGTCATGGCTTGATAACAACAAAGAGCTGTGAGGTTAGGACGATGAAAGGTCATCGGCATGGACGTCAAATCTGACAGGCATGCTGGCAGATTTGACGTGGAGAGGAAGAAGTTAAACTGGGCAACAATTTCCTTACAGAATATGCTGAATGATCAGGATGTCAGTAGATGACAGTAAGGAGGAGGAGCCAAGAGATGCTAGTGATCCCTCCCAGGTCCATAGATTAAAAGGTTTTAGCAGAAAACTCAGCATCATTGTTCTCAGGGGTTAGAAAGTTGTTCTGTGAGGAAAACGGAAGCTGAAGTCACAAGGGTTTTAGGGAAACGCAAACCTGTTGCGAAGGGAAGGAGCATAGACAAGTGCAGGGATCAGGGGTGGGAGAAGGAGCACTGTGCAGTAACTGGACTTCACGGGGGTGAGAGAGAGGAGGGAACTTTCCCTAAGTTTCCAGCACCGCAACATTGCTGAGGGATCTCTGAGTGACACCATGTGGTACTGCCTTGTACTTGTCCACGTCTTCACCTCCTCTTCTCTTCTTAGAAACCAAACTGATAACAGCCCATGTCTGAAAATGTGTAGGTTATTTGACCTCTCAAGCTTCTGAATTTGCTATGAATTTATTTAAGTCACAACATTTGGGTGTCTGACTTCTCTTCTACATAAAATCTAACCTTGGATCACGTCAGAGCATCAGAGAGCCAGTTACCTGGGCCTCACTGTTTAGATTGCTCTGAGGAGGTCTAATAAACTTGTTTTATTTATGAAAGGGATGAGGGAAGATAACTTTGGCTTTAGTCTCAGTAATGGAGTGGATTTTTCAGGGTCAAGAAAGGAAGGGGGAGTTTAGGAGAGAATGTTGGCTTGAACTAGACTGGTCATGGTACAGATAGAGAAAGTAGATCGAAACAAGTAGCTTTGGAAGTGGACGGCTTACAGATGAAGTGAATGGGAATTTGAATGCACTTCCAGAAATTCTACCAATTAGAAATTCATTGGCTTTGCAAGCTTCTTTTATAAAAATGCAAATACATCTAAGAGGCTTATGACCAGGGTAAGGGTGTAATTTAGTCTGAATTAGTTCCATCAGCTTACTTTCTGCTATCACCTAGCTGAAGTCAGTCATACTAAAGAGATGAGTTTTACCTGCGGAAAGGATGTTTTGCATAAAGGGTATAATCATGTATAGGACAGGAGGTGGAACTCTTTGGAAAGACAGAAACATGAAGGAACACACAAGAGACACAGAGCAGGGGTGTCAGTATTTGAAAGGACACAGACTAAGCAAACTGGCCTTTCTCTCAAAGTTTGCTCGATTGCTTTGTAGACACAAGTCCCCAGTCTTCAATAATGGGAATGTCCTCACTCCTTGTATTCTTGTTTGAAGGAGAGTATTCCTCCAAGTTATAGCAGAGGGGAGAGAAAAAAATGAAAGCAATAAAAATCCTCAAGTGGTATTAAGCATTGACAATTTCCATGTTGCTTCATTTAAATCCAAGCTAAGCTAGCTGTTTCCCTGGCAATAGTCCACTGACATCATATGACAAGTAGGAATTTTTAGACCTGGAGTATTAAAAAGAAGCATCATTGCCATGTGAGATAAATAAGTATTTTTGATCAATGTTTAAAAATAATTTCAAGTATGTTATTTTAAACATATGTTTTATATTTGGTAGTAAACATCTATGATTTAAAAAAATTTTTGAATGCTTTTATTTATTTTTGAGAGAGAGCAAGACAGAATGCTAGCAGGGGAGGGACAGAGGAAGAGGGAGACACAGAATCTGAAGCAGGTTCCAGGCTCTGGGCTGTCAGCACAGAGCCGACGTGGAGCTGTAACTCACAAACAATGAGATTATAACCCGGGCCACAGTCGGATGTTTAACCAACTGAGCCACCCAGGCACCTCACATCTATGATTTTTTAAAGTCAGCCTTATTTAGATACAACAAAAGATTAATCTTGTATTGTTTTCTTTTCTCTTTCTGTACTATATGTTACTATAAAAATGAGGACACAGGTCCTAAAGTGTTCAAAATGTGGCCTTTGCATCAAGTCTGGGTACATTTTGAGCTTCACATGAATGCCAATGCTCAGGGCTAAGATAAAACTACTGGAAAGAATGAGTAATGGCCAAAAATCTGGCACACTTCTAACCAGGGTTTGTTGGATGGTGATGCTACATTAAAAAAAAAACAAAAAACTCATAACCCAAGTAAAACTGTTCTCTGATGTTTTGTGTCTCTATTTCAAGTATGGGAAAGAAATTCTTTTTATCTAAAAAAGCAAACTTACTAAAAAGCAACAAAAACATTAGCCAGAAGTTTGGGTCAACTAAAAGTTAAACAACTTTTTTTCCCCCAAGGAAAAGCATTAAATGGCAAGGTAAAAATAAATCTCTGTGCTAGCCAGTAAAAGTCCACGGATTTGTGCCTTTCAAAGTGAGTCACAAGTCTAATGGCAGGTACATTCTGTTTGGAATGGAACGGAACAGACTGTGTTAGTATTATGTGCTGCCTTCAATCACTCCTCTATCTCTGGCCCAACTCTGTCCTGCTACACGTGCAGGGTTCGAACCACATTCACCAGTATTCAGCCCTCCTCTCTTAGCATCCCTGTCTCTACCTACTGCTTAAGATAAAGCCCAAGACAGCATATCTGAATGAAAAAAAGACACAGTGGAATCATGGAATCTCAGCATTATTATTCATTGCCAAACATTATATTTTCATAGGCAAGAAAACTGAAGCACAACTCGGCTTTAAGTCTGGCTCAGAATTACACATTGATTAAACTTCAGAGCTAGAACTTGTCAGGTACTCTTCTCTGAAGCTGTTGGGAGACACTTCTCCACACATCTTTCACATTTCTGTACATTCTCCAAACAGAGGCACTGACAATCTTTGTTCTGAACTACCTTTTCAGAGATATTTATATAGTAGATAGCATTGAAAGATAGAGATGGTGTCTCACTCTGGAGAAATGAGAAAGTTTTGTCCAGTATAATGAAAATAATGTCTCTCTCTAGAGCAAAGGGCAGGCATGCTCACTGCCCATTATAAAACATTCAAACTCCCTAAGCTCAGAACTGCTCTACTGAAACACAAACCACTAAGTATACAAGTGTCACCTAGCTCTCTTCACATCACCCTGTGGGAACTGGGATTCAGTGAACCAGTGCAAATGCTGGTAGTATGCCTACTGCTATTGCTGTAAATAATAAAGTTGTTTATCTCTGACCCAGGAGTCTCATGTCTTTTGCCAGTGCCTGGGAAACAGCGGCAGGCTGATTTGTGAGCTTGGAAACAGGGTGAAATCTCAGACCCTTCACAGTTTTTGCCAGAAACATAAAATCATAGTGATAATCAATCACATAAAGAGAAAAAAAAATTAAACACTTGAGACCTGTTGCTTGATTTTTTTGAATCTAGGATGATCCATTTACCATTGCTCTAGCATTATGTGTTAGGAATAATATAAAATATGCTTTATTATTCAAGTCAAATTATACATACACACATATAGGTGATAGGAACTACTATATTTTTAAAATTAAATTTATAAAATGGGTTTCATTATCTTCACTTTATAGATTAAAAAGGCAAACAAAAAAACAGACAACCTCTGAATCACAGAGCTAATAAGTGGCAGAGTCTAAATCTCTGGTTTCAAAAATTTGTGTTTTGTCTACCTCCAAATGAAACAGACTAAAATGGCACTGGACATTTTGTTTTTTAGTTTTTTGTTTGTTTGTTTTTTTCTAGGAGAGAGAGAGAGAGAGAGACAGCGTGAGCAGGGGAGGGTCAGAGAGAGAGGGAGACACAGACTCTGAAATAGGCTCCAGGCTCTGAGCTGGCAGTCAGCACAGAGCCCGACGCGGGGCTCGAACCCACGAACTGCGAGATCATGACCTAAGCAAAAGTCAGACGCTTAACCAACTAAGCCACCCAGGAGCCCCTGGACATTTTGGTTTTTAATAAAATGGCTAAATTATAAAGTAGTTCGCTTAGTTTTACTATCTTACCTCTTTAATAGTAGTGTAAATTTAGGTATTGACATGTTGCTATCTAAGCTATTCAGCATTAAATATTCAGTATTGACAACGAATAGAAGGTTCTTAATCCTGTGAATACAGAGTTTATACCACATAGTATATACTAGAGCAACAGTCTACAACAAAAGCTATTGTTTATACAGTTTAAGTCAGAAAACAATGCTGTGGACTTATATGCTGTCCTTTAAAGCTACACATCTACAAAAATTATGTTCAGCTAGGGAAAGATAGTATGATAGGAGAAATAATTTTATTTAAAAGGCTGTATATTCCATGAAATTATCCTGTTAGTCACAGAGCTAAATAGAAAACTAAAGCACTAGACGAAGCAGTGGAAGGAGCACATATACCTACAGCCTATAGATGTTCTTGAAGAAAAAGTAATATTGAAAGCAAATGGAGATAGTTAAAAACTTCTTGAGTGCAGGGCACCTGGGTAGCTCAGCCAGTTAAGCATCTGAATTCTACTCAGGTCACGATCTCATGGTTCTTGAGTTTGAGTCCTGCATCAGGCTCTGTGCTGACAGTTCAGAGCCTGGAGCCTGATTTGGATTCTGTGTCTCCCTCTTTCTCTTTACTCCTCTCCTGCTCGTGTTCTCTCTCTATCTCTCAAAAATAAATAAATGTTAAAAAAAAGTCTTAACCACAGCCTCTTTAACAGATGGTGTTGGGAGAACTGGACAGCAACATGCAGAACAATGAAACTAGATCAATTTCTAATACCATACACAAAAATAAACTCAAAATGGATAAAGGACCTGAATGTGAGACAGGAAACCATCAAAATCCTAGAGGAGAAAGCAGGAAACAACCTCCTTGACCTCCACCGCAGCAACCTCTACTTGACACGTCCCCCAAAGCAAGGGAATGAAGAGCAAAAATAAACGATTGGGACCNAACTAGACAATAAACTATTTGTAAGAAAAAAAAAGTCTTAACTGTACGGAAGCAAAATATAAAATATAAACTTTTGTAAGAGTTGTTTGGTGAGTATTTTTAAAGTGATAACTTATTTCTGGGTACAAATGAGCTTTTATTCCTATGATTCTACATGTTCTGCTAACTCCAGTGGTAAAGAAACTTAATGGTTTTATTTTAGTGTTTTATTTATTGAGAGAAAGAATGTGAACAGGGAAGGGGCAGAGAGGGAGAGACAGAGGATCTAAAGTGGGCTTTGCCTGATGTGGGGCTCAAACTTATGAACCACGAGATCATGACCTAAGCTAAAGTCAGACATTCAACTGACTGAGCCACCCAGGCACCCCAAGAAACTTACTGTTTTGAATCAACCATATTGAAATGTAAGCAGCCTACAATTGTACCCACAAAAGAATGGCCGACTAATCTTCGACAAAGCAGGAAAGAGTATCCAATGGAAAAAAGACAGTTTCTTTAGCAAATGTTGCTGGGAGAACTGGACAGCACCATGCAGAAGAATGAAACTAGACCACTTTATTACACTACACAAAAATAAACTCAAAATAGATGAAAAGACCTAAATGTGAGACAGGTAGCCATCAAAATCCTAGAGGAGTAAATAGGCAACAACCACTTTGATTTCAGCCACAACTTACTTGATATGTCTCTAAAGGCAAGAGTAATAAAAGTAAAATTGAACTACTGGGACCTCATCAAGATGAAAAGCTTCTGCACACCAAAGGAAATAATCAACCAAACTAAAAGGCAACCAAAAGAATGGGAGAAGATATTTGCAAATTATATATTGGATTAAGGGTTAGTATCCAAAATCTATAAAGAATGTACCAAGCTCAACACCTCCAAAAAACTTTGTAATAGGGGCACCTGGGTGGCTTAGTCAGTTAAGCGTCCGACTTTCGCTTAGGNTTGTAATAATCCAGTGAAGAAATGGGTAGGAGACGTGAATAGAAACTTTTTCAAAGAAGACATCCAGATGGCTAATAGTCATATGAAAATATGCTCAACATCACTCATCGTCAAGGAAATACAAATCAAGACCACATTTAGATACCACCTTACACAGGTCAGAGTGGCTAAAATGAACAACTGAGGAAACAACAGATGATGGTGAGGATTTGGAGAAAGGAGTCTTGCACTATTGGTGGGAATGCAAACTGGTGCAGCCACTCTGGGAAACAGTGTGAAGGTTCCTTAAAAAAATTAAAAATAGAATTACCCTATGACCCAGCAATAGCACTACTAGGAATTTATCCAAAGGACACAGGAGTGCTGATGCACAGGGGCACATGTACCCCAGTGTTTACAGCAACACTTTCAACAATAGTCAAATTATGGAAAGAGCCGAAATGTCCAACAACTGATAAATGGACAAAGAAGATGTGGCTTATATATATAATGGAATACTACATGGCAATGAGAAAAAATAAATCTGGACATTTGCAGCAATGTGGATGGAACTCGAGGGTATTATGCTAAGTGAAATAAGTCAGTCAGAGAAAGATAGATATCGTATGTTTTCACTCCTATGTGAAATGTGAGAAACTTAACAGAATACCATGGGGGAAGGGAAGGGAAAAAATAGTTTCAAACAGAGAAAAAGGCAAACTATAAGAGACTCTTAAATACAGAGAACAAACTGAGGGTTGCTGGAGTGGGAGGGGAAGTGAAATGGGTGATGAACATTATGGAGGGCACTCATTGGGATAAGCACTGGGTGTTGTATGTAAGTTACGAAACACGGGACTCTACTCCCATAGCCAAGAGCACATTTATATACTCTATGTTAGCTGACTTGACAATAAATTATATATTTTTTTTAAAAAAAGGAAATGTAAGTAGCAACAAAGAAAAACATACTTTAAAAATATGTAGGCTCTGTTCAAAATATAAACAAAAATAGTTTTTTTCAAATTCCTGAGAGGATTCCTAGATACTTCCTAATAATGTATTAATGGAAATAATTACTTTACTTGCATCTCACAAAAACATAACATTTTAAAAAATAAAATAAAAAACTACCCAGCTTAAATTTACAGAAACAAAATAAATCTTTGAGATAATGGAGTCAGTTACAACTGCCATATAAAGCAATAACTATTAAGACCAAGTTTATACAGCTATTATTTATCTTAGACAAGTACCTTAAATTGAAAGTTGAATTTTTGATTCATTTTTACTTTATTTTAATCCTTAATACACGACAGCAGAAGACTAGCCTTTACAAGGGACACGCCAATGTGGTTTATGTTTGGTATGGAAGCAGAAACCCCATGGAAAACCCAGTGGGGTAAGATATCAGTTTTCTGATTCCACTAGGACACAAATTAAATTTTTAAAAATGGAATTGAAGCTATGCAGATCTAAATTTTAATTAGATAATGAAATATTTTCTAGGGGCATAAGCTGTATAACATTAAGTAAGTTTTAAACAAGAAATCTGAGAGACCCTTTCACTGATGGGTTTTAAAGTAAGCTATAATTTGATCTATGAAGACTCATAGACCATCTGATTTTTCCTTCAGCCTGGGAATCTATGAGGAAATGAGATGGTAATTTTTGTCCCAAATTTCTAATGTTGTCAAGGCAAAAAATTTTACCCATTCAGTATCCTGTCAAAAACAGGCAAATTCAGGGAATTTCAAAGAAAAAAGAAACAAATTTATTAAGATCAGAACTAATCATGAAGAAATACATATATTTTTAAAGACTCAAAGTTTATATAATTAAGAAGTATTATAATAACTGCTTTTAAAATAAAACAAGAATGATTTTAAAGAAAAACACAAAGGAAGAAGGGAACATTCACCTAGAAAGTGAGAAGGCAAAAACTAAAAGAAAGAATACCAATGTTGCATTTGTATTCCTTTTTATCAGGGTCTCCCCATGGGCAAAACCTTGTGGATTCTGGAAGATTTGTGATAGTGAAATGATAGACAGAGGAGCTAAATATATGGATCTGAGATATCATTATTTGGTATCTGCTAAAGCAGGCTACATATCTCACATGTTTATGCATAAGGAGGCAAACTAAAGATTACCTGGAAATCTTCTAATTATTTGACATAATCCTTCTTTACTGCAAAGCTGATGCTGTATTTCTGGTAATATGTTTACCTGCAAGGAATGAAAAAGATTCTAGTGAGTTAGGCATTCATGAATGCTAAAGCAAAGAAAATGCAAAAACTCGCAGGGTATAGATGTGAACTACAGTGTACTCCATCCACACCCTACCTTCAAATCTCTGCAAGCCAACATTTAAATCCAGAATAATAAAGTCGTTTATTTGATAACATAAAACAAAAATTTGCCCTTAGAAATTTGACAATATTTTTGAAAACCTTGATGTATTTCAAAACCATGGTATGTGCTAAAACTAACAGGAAATGTTTACATTCTTATGGTAAATAGAGTAACACAAATAACTTGACAATTGCAAATTTTGCTTTGGCAGAAAGTAGCACTAAACATACCTCAAAGTCAACTAGACTCTGACGTTCCAAAGGCGCTCACTGATTTAAATCACAGACATTTTAGTGGGAAATTCAGTGCTAATCCGGTTTCAAAATTTAACATATAGTCTTCCCTTCATTTTGAAGGGCATTATTGCTTCCATATATAAAATCCAGTCACTGTAAAATGCTATTCTAAAAACAAAACAAAACTGTTCTTAGAAAGCTTCATAGAAGTTATCATAAATTGGGACGCCTGGGTGGCTCAGTCGGTTAAGTGTCCAATTTCAGCTCAGGTCATGATCTTGCAGTCTGAGTTCAAGCCCTGCGTCCGGCTCCGTGATGACAGCTAGGAGCCCGGAGCCTGCTTCAGATTCTGTGTCTCCCTCTCTTTCTGTCCCTCCCCTGCTTACACTGTCTCTTGTTCAAAAATAAAATAAAACATAAAAAATTTAAAAAGTTATCATAAATTCAAATATACGTTTAACTTATAAAGAAAAAACACAAACAAGCTTAATCTGTTCTTCTCTTCTGAATTCACAGACTGATTATGTAGCTATTATTAACTAAATTCCAAAAATAATGTCTCAAATGGCAAAGTCTTGTTAAAACCAACAGAAAGAGATCAGGGTAAATTAGCTTGAAAATCAGGTTCATGTTTGAGAAATTATTGAATACTTTCAAATTTAACTCACTCTAAACTAATCAAGTAATGTAGTTTCTCTGCTGTGTTCTACTGACAAAGCTTTAGGAAAGTAACTCAGCTGCAGTTGGAGAACCAGAAACATGAGTTATGGTCCTACTTACGACATTTGACAGAATCATAACTTTGAGCACGTCACTTTTGCTTCTCTTTTTCAATTTCTTCATTTGTAAATAAAGCATTTAGCGCTTTTGGTCACTGAGTTACACTGCTTCTCTTAAGATTTTTATCAAGTAGTAATGCAATCATCGGTTGTAGTTAAAAAAATAAATGATTCTCAGAACTCTCAACAATAGCCAAAACATGGAAAGAACCTAAGTGTCCATCAACTAATGAATGGATCAAGAAGGTGTGGTTTATCTATACGATGGAATACTACACAGCAATGAGAAAGAATGAAATCTGGCCATTTGTAGCAACATGGATGGACCTTGAAGGTGTTATGCTGAGCGAAATAAGTCAGGCAGAGAAGGACAGATACCATGTTTGCACGTATAGGTGAATTAGGAGGAAGCTAACGGAGGACCATGAGGGAGAAGAAAGGGAAAAATAGTTGGGGAGAGGGAGGGAGGCAAACCATGAGAGACTCCTGAATGCCGAGAACAAACTGAGGGCTGATAGGGGTCGGGGGGAGGGGATGGGGGGTGATGGGCCTGGGGAAGGGCACTTGTTGGGATGAGCACTGGGTGTTATATGTAAACCAACTTGACAATAAACTATTTTTAAAAAAATGATTCCCTTAAAGCGCTTTGAAATAGTGTGTTGATTAAACATTCTCCAACGCTTTGATGGGGGCAGGGAAAAAGGGAGATGGGCATGGAGGAGGGCACTTGTTGGGATGAGCACCAGGTGTTATATGTAAGTGATGAATCATGGGAATCATCTCCTGATGCCAAGACTACACTGTATGTTAGCTAACTTGACAACAAATTAAAAAAAAAAAAAGGAAAAAACATTCTCCAACCCCTGTAATCCTGCAAACTCTATTAACTTATTCAGCAAACAGTAAACTTCAGTCCACATTGTGTATGAATAAAGCCCAGCTGGCAGCAGAACCAGCTCTGTGAATCTGCAGGAACGACATTGTTCAATCCTCAAGTTTGAAAGTTTCCAAAGGTACCAGAGTCTGAGTCACTTTCCTTCTTATGGCACGGGGAGTGGAGCAATGGCTAGAAATATGGTACACTTTAGATTTTAGGCATGTCTACTTTCTCAAATTTAAAAATGAGAACGTTCAGAGACTCAAAGTGGAAAACAAAGAAGGGTGTTCAGAAAATCCTTAAGGTTACAATTCAGACTTCCTGAGAAATGCTGGAGGGAAGAGGCAGAATACTGCAAAAGTGTGGAAAAACTACAATAAAGGTTTTTTGTTTGTTTGCTTGTTTTAGCTTTTTGCTCTTTAAAGATAACAGACAAAAGAACCTTTCTAAATTAGATTGTCAAAAGCTTTAAAGGTCAATATACTTGAACCATTTTTTTCCACCCCAGACAAAATTGCTCAGTTGCTATTGACTAAATAGAAACTTTAATAGAAGGATCCAGAAAGAAAAGTAGCTTTAGGTAAGTATCAGTTTTTAAAAATGCTTATTTATTTTTGAGAGAGAGTGAGTGGGAAAGGGGCAAGGAGAGAAGGAGATACAGAATCCAAAGCAGGCTCCAGGCTCAGAGCTGTCAGCACAGGGCCCCATGCAGGCTTGAACCCAAGAACCATGAGATCATGACCTGAGTCAAAGTCGGATGCTTAACTGACTGAGCCACTCAGGGTGCATAAGTAAGTATCATTAAAGGCTATTTATTGACAAGGTCCAGTTTAAAACTTTCTCATACTTTTTGAAGAGCTCACAGCAAATGTGTTGTTATGCCAAAAGGTCAGAGTATGCTGGATGAGCTGTCCCGTCTTTTACAAACTGAAAGAGTCCTGGTCAATGGGCAACCATAACAGAACTAATGGGCCAAAAGAATTTGCACAGATACTGCAAAGACCGAGTACAGCTTGCATAGATTTCAGACAGAAGTGCAGGTTGCTGGGTCTTATCAGAGAGGTGACTGTCTATAGGAGATCTTCAGTCAGAAGCATGAATGGACTCAGGATCAACAAAGCACCTGCTCCAAGAGAGCAGAGCCGGGCCAAGGGAAATGACCATTTCAGGCTTCTGCTTCTACTTTCCCATCCTCTACCCAGTGACCTCTTCCCGTGGCCCCTCCTCCAAAGCACATCTTTAGAATTCACAGAGTCTCAGCAGATGACATAACCGAGGTGACACGTGACACCAGAAATACCATTTCCATTCCATTCTGTGTGACAGCACCAACCTAGGCAGTTAAACCAAATAACTTGGCACAAAGAAACATACTCAAAGGCTATGGGTCCTATAGCTATAGCAAATCAACTATATTACATATATTTTCCATGTATTTTCATTGTTAAACCTAATCATGTTCTTCTATATCTCAATACTTGGTTTTTATTCTTATTCTTATGTACTTCATAAAACATGTAAAATTTCCATCATTATCAAAAGGAACATCATCAATGACATTTGCTTGGATTAGCTGAATTCAACCCCACCAGAGTGGTATATTTGTTATTTTTAAAGAATCTACACTGACACATTATTATCAGCCTAATAATTATTTTCAACACGCTCTGATTTTGTATTGGGTTTGAATGTTTTACAGACACTTATATGTGTGTGCATGTTTTATATGAGCTGTTGTTTTTCTTGGCATAAAACCTTTCATATCTTTGAAAGGATTAGAATGCATATGGAAAATAATGATGTTTGGATCCTGGGATATTTCTGAGATCAAACTGAGAAAAAGGAAATGTGCATTTAGAAAGATTTCAGTCCCCACATACCTTCCGCAATCCTAATCTGTGGGTATTCTACATCTAAATTGTTTCTATTACAGATGACCAGAAGCAAAAGTAAAAAAAAAATCATTCTTATTTTGAGACATAGTTGCATTAATAAAAACAGTATATCAAGTATAAACACTTAGAATGTGTTTATAAACTAAAACTATAGTAATACGATTAACTCATCAAGGAGAGTAGACCTTTGAGTTTGGACTATTAATAACTATGAAGTGTGGAAGAAAGCGCCCAAAGGAAAAAACTGGGAGGGGTCATTCATGAATACCAAGAGTGACACACACGACACATGAATACCTTTTTCTGCTCTTTCTCATCATTAGGTCAGTACAAACGTTCTCTATTTTATCACAACTCAGATGTTCTCCGGAAGCTGTTCAGTATCACCCTCAAGAGAACTAATGACAAGAAGAGTCATTATCCCCTTCTGTCTCCCGTGCAATTATCATTCCATCAAATTCATCTGAAAATGTGCTCAAATGCTTTAAAATAAGAGCCATTTTAGTATTTCTCAGTGCTGCGGGTACTAAAAACAGCATGCTGTTTTAGGGACTGCTAATCCTACAAACATTTAGAGCTAGAAATGAATCCCTCTGCTCTTGAAACAGTAGAACCTTTCTGTTAAAGGTGAAATACAGCCCGTTACTAAACTTAGTGTTACCCCAAATAGTGGACCTCACTTCACTTTCCACATCACAAGGACCAATACAGTTTTAAAATCATGTTACTTTCCTTCTGACTAGAGAGGCTCCAGGCCATTCATTTTTTATAACAAATCTTATGATCACTTTCATTAAGCATTTAGATTCCAAAACTCTCATGTGATTAGTAATCCTAATTTGAGCAGAGGCCCTTTTCTTTGTTCATCTAAGAATCCCAACAAGTCTGAAGCAACTTGTTTTGAATATTTATGTTCATATAATTAAGTCATGATTCATAAAGCTTCAAATTATTCATGCTCCAAAGTGACAGTTATCTAATATGTATCATTTAAAGCTTATGCATTCTTTAAGAATCTTCATGACAATAGGCTTGTAAATGTAGTCCTAAATATTTATTTAGAAAAATTTTATACTGATGTAGTTAGGAAAACAAAATTTGTAGTCAAACTGACTGAGTTTGAATCCTGGTTGTTTCAATTATTATCTATGAAGACTTAGGAAATTCTCTTAATTTTTCTGTGCTTCAGTCTCCTCATATGTAAAGAATAGACATAAATAAATATGTGAGCACATAGAATAATGCGTGGCACCAACAGGAGGCCTTGGCAAGAGTTTGGTGGGTAGTAGAGAGAGGCTGAGTACTTATTTCCCTGACTTCCTCTTATGGATTTATGGCTTATGATTTCACAATGGCTACATTTCCCTACTTTATAAATCCTTTCTTTCTTGGCTCCAGCTCTCATTAGGCTTTGCTAACCTTTCCCTCTATAAACCCTTCCTCAGACCAACGGTAGTAAAACTTTATGATGTGCTGGTCCCTGGATGCCTCTAATCTTTTTTTTTTTTTCCTAATCTTTTTTATTAGATCTCTCTAATCTTGTTTCTCTTATCTTGGCAAAACCTCAGTAAATAACTCTTTCATTGGATTCTCTTCAGTTAAGTCCTTTCAAGTATGGAATTTGTCTCCTGCTTGGAGGTTGACTGATAGTCACAGGGAAGAAAACTACAGACTTCATCTTATACTTGATGTAAAGTCATTCAAGATTTAAGTACAGGACTAACTAGGTTAGTTCTGCATTTTATATTTTTCATCCTGAAAACTGTAGGCAGGATGGATTTCAGGGGCAAAATATTTGCTTCAAAAAAGAAGTAAAGAGGATTCTGTAATAGCCCTGGCAAGATATGGTGACTATCTGGCCAGAATAAAAGTAGTGGGTATGGATATTTGAGAAATAAGATACTTGAGAAGTATTTAGAAGTTAAATTCCTTAGCACCAATTATTGATAGAATGAAGATGACAAAGGAGAGGAATTGATCAGAGGTGAAGGCCAGATTTCTACCTTAGGGAGGGACAGAGTGGTTGATCATGCTTATGACCAATAAAATAGAAGTTCTACAGGGCTACTGAATGCAAGAGTGGAAGTGGATTTACCCGGGAACATACGCACTAGTTTTCCCCACGGTGGCTTTGAGGTGTCTGTGATATAAAAGTGATGTTCAGCAGGCATTATACACACAAGCCTGAAGCCTGGAAAAGTGCTTGAATTTTAGATGTACATTTGGGGATCATCAACCACCTTGGGAGTGGTGCTGAGGAACACAGGCATCTAAAGTATGAGCAGAGAAAAGGTGGCTATGAAGAAAACAGAGAAGGAATGGCCAAAGATGGACAAGAAGAACAAAAATAACGTGCTCAGCCCATGGGCCAATGGAGTCATAAGTTACAAGGAAGAAGGAGTTATCAAGACAGTCAACTGCAGAAATATCAAATGATCAGTGTAGCTACTATATTGTTTCACTACTGAGAAATAGCTGTAAGTTTTGATGCTTTTCTCAAATTAAAAAAACCATTATGGACCAAGATATACTGGTGTTAATATTCAAGGGCTGTTAAAATCTGTAAACATTTTGAAAAAGAATATTTACCTTTTGATGTAAACCTAACTGGCACACGTCTTCCTTGGATATGCAAGGTTTTCCACCAGCTTTCCTAGAAGACAGGCAAATGAGCAGATCCCAAGAGCCCAAATCACCTAATAGCAAAAGAATATTTAAAAACAAATAATTTTTTATCAGATTTTTGAAGTCACCATTCTTAGATTTAAAATGTTATTATTTACATTCTAAAACACAAGTAACAATGGTTCTGCAGATGTTTAAAGTCAATATTTGAAGTAACTGAAATTCAATTTTTCTAATTTAGAAAATTTTTATATTTACTATTATATGTTAGGGAAAATGCAATTATCTAAAGCAATGTAATAAAATTCCTAAAAACCTAAAATTAAATGTTTTAAGCCACTAATTTTATAAATTCATAAAGTCCTATTTGGAGATTGGGAGCAAAGATGGGTATAAAGTCTTTTAAGATAATGGGGGGGGTTGCAAAATCAAATAATGATAGTAAGTCAAAACACCAAATATTTTGTTCTAGGCTTTGATATCACCATTACTTTTCGCAAATCTTTTTTTTAAATATATTTAAAATGTTTATTTACTTTTGAGAGAGAGACAGAGTACAAGTGGGGAAGGGACAGAGAGAGAGAGGGAGACCCAGAATCTGAAGCAGGTTCCAGGCTCTGAGTTGTCAGCACAGAGTGTGACACAGGGCTTGAACTCATGGACCATGAGATTATGACCTGAGCCAAAGTCTGACGCTTAACTTACTGAGCCACCCAGGCACCCCTACTTTTCACAAATCTTAAACATCAGATTTACTTTTATGAGATTTCTTACAAAGAAAAGGTTGTGGTAGGCTGAAAATAAAATTCAACGAAAACTTTAAAAATCAAGTTTTGTCTAAAAGGAATTTGTGGTCTAGTTATAGACAGCAGAATTGAGCTCAAAATACAGAGTATAACATGGACTGAAGCAAATATTTCAGCAATTTACCAAGGACAAAGTTCTTTGCCAATAAGTCCTAGTAACTTGCCAAAATAATCCCAGAAGAGTACATCCTTGCATAATACTTGAACATTTGAAAATTAACATTTGTGTGTTATAAGTTTGTTTTCTCTTATTTTCTGATTTATTTGTATGTTTTTATCAATAGATCTTGCATATAATTGGTGCTTTAAAAATATTTGTTAAATGAATGAATGAGTAACTAGCCCAGGATAGAGAGGTAAACATGTTACTTCAGAGGTAATATAGAAATAGCCATCTCAAAAATAACCAGAAAAAAAGAACACTAAAGAATGTATGAGGATTGATATTACTTGTGAAACTTCCTCCATTTGGGGTGGAAATCTACTTTTAAAAAATCAAGCAATTTCTGTACACATGGTCTCATGAGTTGATCAATCCTGAGATAACATTCCTTCAGTAACTATGCCAGATCTTACAAGTCATCTCTTACATTAGGTATTAGTGGCTTCTAAAAAGCTAGAAAGTAACCAAATCCTGTCTTTAAAAATTTCCCAAAAGAATTTCTCAATTGAATGCATAATGCTTTCAAAGAAGGACTTTATGGGGGAAAAAAGAGTGGTAACGAAGAGTGATGTATGACAATTAAGAATGAAATTTCCCTCTGCACTAATCAAGTCCTTTACAATTTGACAAGGTCTGGACTATTGGTGCCTCTGTTTGTAATTTTCCTGTTCCTAAAAGAGAAGCCTCTCTGCCAAACAAAGGGATCCAGACAATTGAACTAAAGTTAAGCTCTGTCTCTGTTTTCATGGTGTATCTCAAGATGCCGGAATACAGTGCAATAGTTCAAAGGGACACGGAGAAATGATGCAGGCAATTTGGAGGTGGGAGAAATCTCTCCATGTAATAGGCATTGGGCCTTAGGCTTGGAAGGTTCATGCATCCTCACTTCGAAGGAAACTCCAAATGGATTCCTTGAGCCAATACCAAATACTCTATGATGATTCCAACACCTTATTTAAAATGTGCCTGAAATGTGCACCTGGCACTTTCAGCCAAAACCTTTTGATATGGATTCAAAAGGAAAAACACAAAGATACTTTCATTTGATATTATTTCTAGCCCAGGAAACACTAAAACCCTAGAAGAAACCTCCTGACATAATATACTCAACCAAATATTTTAAGAAGATAAGGGTATGCAAAGAGAGGATTTAAGATCATGGACTATACTGTCTGGATACTAAAAACACAGTACATTTTATATTCCTCCAAGTCTGATGCATGGCCCCCTTCACTACCCAAGACATATACACAATTTCTAGATTTGATTAAAACATATATATTTAAGCCATAAATGTTTAAAACTGGAAGATATATTTGTTTAAATAATTCAAAGTATTTAATTTATTAAGAGCCTCCTATGAGCAAGACATTGTACTAGAATTATGAAGGTAAATAGCAAAAAAAAAAGAAAAAAGAAAAAAGGTGGTCACTGCCCTCAGCAATCTTTGAGAGACCTGAACATTAAAAAGAATTTAAGATAACTTATAAAGTGCTACAGTTTCCTGGCATTCATAAGGGTTACCCCTACCTCTCAAAAATATTTAACAAATATTTTAAATTTAAAATATTTCAAAAATACCTTATAGCACATAAATTCCCCCTTAAAAAGAAAGTACAGTATAGCCAAAAATTTCAAGTAATCTCTTCATATACTTCTTGCCTAATGCTTTGCCACCAGACTCTGAAAAATGCTGATTGTTTCCACTCAAAATTCCTATGGATACCCTCACTGAGCCCTACCTCAAACTTCCTAAACTCTATTTCCTAGTTAGATCTTGAGTAGACCTTTTCACTTTCTCTTCATTTCCATCTACAGCCTTAAAAGTCATTACTGTCCTGATTCCCACAGCCCTTTTTAAAGCAAAAGCTTTTATTTGTTTCATGAATGGCACTATGTACTCAAACTTGGTTTAAAAAACCCCAAAAGCCACACTGAAATCTGGAAACTGGGTAGAGACATAAGCACATTCACTGGCTAAGTAAATCACATTCAGAAGTCAACTTGGAACATTTGGGAAACAAATTTGTGCCTCAGCAAAATTACATATTGCTAAGTATTGTGGAGCTTTGGGGCCGTGCTCAATTAGCTGAAAGCGTGAGCATCGAGTAGGCAAATGCCCAGGGTGAACAAGAGAGATTGTAGACTGCAGGCACACAAGGAGACTCAAGCCTGCATGCATGGAGCATTTGGCCTGCACAATTTTTGTTTTGTTTTCGTTTCAAATTGTAAATATTTGCCAAAAAAGGAAATGTCAGCATAATTCATATAAAAATCCAGATTTCTGCCTTCATTTGAAAATTTGGAGGCTGTGGTAAAATGGGGTCCATATCCTATAAGGCAGCCACTGACTAGAGCAGAGTACAGCCTCCCACATTTTCTCCAGTTTACCATGCGGTCCCCCAGGCCCTAACTGCTTGGGCTGGGCCTCTAGTAGGCAAACAGTCCTAGACCTGGATTCAAACACTGTGTGTCAGTTTTCCATGAAGTGCTCATTCAGCAGGTTGAAGTTCCCGGCTTTAGCTTTCAGTGAATTAGAGTTGTTCATTAGGTAAATTGGTCTTGTTAAGATGACTGTTGGCAAATTGATATTTGGTCAATTGGTCTTATAAGGATGTCTGAACACACCCTTTGATCTCCAGATTTGGCCATGCTCTCCCACAGGTTGAGCAAGCTCATTTCAACTCCGAAGACATTTTATTGGCTGTGTTAAAGTTGGTAAGGACTGAAGTGTGGTCTCTTAGAGTAATTCTTTCTCTTCAAGACCCTGGAAAAATCAGGAGTGGCCTATGGAAAACTTTTTCACTTATGCTTCCTCTCTCCAGTTGAACTGATAGAGTGACCCAGGTACCACTCCTAGGTGGGCCTGCTCTCTTCTCTTTCTCGTCCACAGTCTCTCCTTGGACTCTTCTTAGGACATTCAGCCTGTCTCAAGGCTTTTTCCACAGTTAGAAGCAGCCTAAGGCAGGCTTCTTCTTCTTCTTTTTTTTTTTTTTGCATTGGGGCAAACATTCTTAATATTGGCCTTACTTGATAGATTTCTTCTGTCCCCAGAAGGTTGACATTAGAGTGTAAGAATGGAGAAGTTTGACTTCGATTTGGAAAAAAAAAAAAAAACAGGCCAAGCCACCGTCGGCCAACCTGGATGGTGGTTTCTTAGGTTTCCCTGGCAGACAGAACAGAAGACCTTTATGTGATTCAGCCTCGCTCCTTAGAATATTGCATTAGAATTTGAGTGCCAAGGCCACACTAACAAATAAATAAATAGTAGTAGTAGTAGTAGTAGTAGTAGTAGTAGTAGTAGTTGTAGTAGTAATGATACCAACAGTACATCTTTCTGGAACACTTACAGTAAGCCAGGTACTGCTCCAAGGATTTGTGTTAATTCATTTATTCCACACAATATCCTCCTGGATATGATTATTCTCTAAGCACAGTAAGGTTAAACAACTTGCTCAAAGTTAGTCATCTAGTGGAAAGAGTATTTGAACACAGAAGTTTAGCCCTAAGGGTTCATAACCATTACATCATCATCCTTTTAAAAATCAGGGAGGCAATAGAGAATACCTTATGTATTTTAACTTATGCAGGACTTCTAACAACTCTATGGGGTATAAGCAATTATTTCATATGCTTTACGAGAGAGGGTATTGAGACAAAGAGGAATTATATAGGTTTGGTGTTTTTCCAACTACTCTCCAGTGGATCTATTTCCCTTTGGGACATCAGAGGGAAAAAGGACTATAACAAGCATCTTGGGAATTCCTAGACCCTCACCCAGCAATAGTGCCCCCAAGCATGATTAGCTACCACTGGTAATTGAAATAAGTACTTTTATCTTTAAAATGAAGGAATTTTCAACTGCACACGTACTCAGAAACTATAAATATTAACTAGGCTTCCACCTACTTTTGAAAAGAAATCTCTAAAAGTTTCTTAGATTTTTAGATGGTTAAAAGGATTTCTTTCCCAGTCATAAAGAAACCAGAGCAAGACTAGCTCCCAGATTAGACTAGCCAAGCCCATAAATAGAGAGGTCACAGGACATTGTTCTAGGAAAACAGGATGTGGATGTTCTGTTCTCCATCTCAAAACTACAAAAACACAAGAAATCTATATAGGCTTCTCCCCATAAACTGTGGAACAAAGTTGCTGATAATACCACACCTGCCTCCTCACTGTTGGCTCAGGTAGCAAGGAAGACTCTCTGGACAATTTTAGGAGTTGTCTGGGTCCAGATTTATTAATTCAGACATAAAAAGCTACTGATTGCAGTTTTTATCTTTCTCTGCTTGTTCTCAGGAACCAAGAAACATCTCAGTGTTAAAAGTAAGAGCTATTTTTAAAGATTCTGTTCTTGTTTTTGTTTTAATCAAGCATCTGCCCTGTGGAGCGAGGGCTGACTCGAGTATATTTCCAGTCTCTCATAGGCAGGCTGCCATGTAAAGCAATCATTTCCTGGCTCGCAAATGACCTCCCTCGTCGATAAGAGTCTACCGGGCCAGTTACTCAATCCAGAGAACAGAAAGCTCTGAAATATCATCATTCATGTACCTGCTGTCTATTCTCGATTTTAATTTTCTGGCACACAATATAAAAATCTCAGAGTATTAATTCTATTTCTGCTTTATTTTTCTTTACAGCATTTATCATCATCTGACAGCTATGTATTTCTTGTTTATTTACTTATTGCCTGTCTCTTCCCATTAGACTATGAGCTCGATGAGGCAGGGATATGTCTATTTGGTTCACTGCCATATCCTCAGTATCTACAACAGTGGTTGGGATTTAAGAACATTTGCTATATATTCGTGAGATCCATAGTGAATATATAATTGAATGTGAGCCACAGATCAAAATTAAATGCAATCAAAAGCCAGCACATTGTAAAAATTAAAAAATGGAAGTAGTGAAGAAAATTTTAAAGTAGTTTTACAAAGAGGACCTAATGATATATTTTGGTTCTTAGTAAGGATGAAAGAAGTAAGCCTGAGAAAATAAAGTAACCATTCCTAGCATTTTAAGAAATTATAAAAACAAAAACAGATTCCAAGCGCTTTACTTAGTGGAAACTATTTTGTGAACACATACATCAAATTGAAGCAGAAAAGATTTATAAAGCCTGACTTGGAAAATAAACTGGTCCAAGAGCTTCCAAGATACATAGCTACAGCCAAGCCTCATCTACTTATTCACAGGGTTAGACTATTATATTCCATAAGGATACAAGTACAGTGATTTCTTAAAATGTGTGGGGCTTTTTTTTAGCATGAAATACACACGATGTTTAATTTTAAATAATACATAATATTCCTTTATAATATAACATGAGAATATTTCATATATTCACAGTTCCATCTGTATACTCTTTTTCTTTTCACCCTAGACTATGACATTCTTGTTGAATAACAAAGTCTTATTTTCCCTGTATCCATCCTTTATCAGAATTAGTAAATATTGTGACATTCATGAATACAGTGTCAACTTACTGATGACAAATTAGGTTCTATGCTTGATAACACCGTAAGTTTGTTTGGATGTAAGCCACTGCAAATACCTATATCTTTTCCTGAATCTTTCAAATTGAATTAACCAGTTCCTTTAACTATATTCTTAATATAATATATATACGAACAGCAACCCAGGACCCACAATACATTTTATTTTCGGCTGTTCTTTAAGAGCAAAAACCTTTCATCTTCTTGTGTCCAACACTGATTATTGTAGATACTTAGATGTTTACTGGATTCAATATAGCATTTTCAGAATTTAGGAGAAATTATATATATAGAACATTTAGATCTTCAATCAATTATACAACATAGTCACAAAATCTAATTAAATCTAGTTCCTTACCTCAACAATCTGGTCATGGGTTTTTGCTTATGCTGTCTCTGGCTCCTTATCTTTTAAGAACTGATGATAAAAACTTTGTGTTTTATCACAAAGAATATCTAAGCCATTCTCCCCTTGGTTTTCTAAATCCACACTAGAAATCAAGCTTTCCTATTCAAACATCTGCTCTCTTTCTGCCCCATGAGAGGTTGCGAAGATCAAGAAGATCATTTCTGCGAGGAGTTTTGAGCTCCTGAAATCCTGCACTACTCATAAGTTTAAGAAACCAATATCCTGCTTAAATTTTTGCAAAAGTATAAGACTCCTGCTCTGACAAAATTTTCCATTAAGAAGAGTTTGAAAAGATGGGGTTTCTGGGTGGCACAGTCAGTTAAGTCTCCGACTCTTGATTTTGGCTCAGGTCATGATATCGCTGTTTGTGAGATCAAGCCCCGTGTCAGGCTCTGGGTTGACAGTTTGGAGCCTGCTCAGGATTCTCTCTCCCCCTCTCTCTCTCTGTCCTTCACCCACATGTGTGTGCCCTCTCTCTCTCTCTCAAACATTTTTTTGAAGAGTTTTAAAGGAAATAGTTCAGTTTATTCCTATGAAATACATTCAAGAAATATTTACTTTATTTATTTCTTTTTAATATTTTTTTTATTTATTTCTAGGAGAGAGAGAGAGAGAGACAGCGTGAGCAGGGGAGGGTCAGAGAGAGAGGGAGTCACAGACTGAAACAGGCTCCAGGCTCTGAGCTGGCAGTCAGCACATAGCCCGACGTGGGGCTCGAACCCACGAACCGCGAGATCATGACCTAAGCGAAAGTCAGACGCTTAACCGACTGAGCCACCCAGGCGCCCCGAGAAGAAATATTTACTTTAGAAGGCTTGCTAAAGTTCTTTCCATATGTTTTTTTTTAAATATTTTTAAAGATTTTCATGGCACTTCTATAGTCTGCTGTTGAAGTGTACTGAATGTGTGCTCAAACTTTCACTGCTTTCAAGACTGTTGTCTGTCTGGGATAAAACTCTCTATTGCATTTTACCAAATTTCCATATGTCTGGAATCCTCACCAGCTTAGAAGACCTTAAAAGAATGAACAGTGCAGCAATTAAAAAAAGTAAGACTCAGGGGCGCCTGGGTGGCTCAGTCAGTTAAGCGATCGACTTCGGCTCAGGTCATGATCTCACAGTTTGTGGGTTTGAGCCTCGCATCGGGCTCTGTGCTGACAGCTCAGAGTCTGGAGCCTGCTTCAGAGTCTGTGTCTCCCTCTCTCTGACCCTCCCCTGCTCACACTGTCTCTCTCTCTCTCACTCTCTTTCAGAATTAAATAAAACAATTTTTTTTTTTTAAATTAAGACTACACTGAATGCCTAGATATTGGTTTCTAACATCATTCTGCAATGAAAAGAACCATAGGTCCTTGGAGAAATGGCTGATTCAAGAGGCTGGAGTAGTAAATATACAAGCCGAGCCAAGAGCATCATTGTGCCAGAAAGTAAGGAAAAGCTCAAAACAAATAAGTAAACAAATGAAAGCAATGATGGAAGTATGTGACAGGGACCCAGGAGCCAATGGTCATAACTGGAGCAATTTCAGCAACAGAATAAGCAATACTGGATTATAGCCAAAACTATAAAGTAACTATCCATTAATCCATACTGATATAAACAAATGATCTGAATCAACAAATAAATGAGGATGAAGAGACAAACCTTGTGAGTATAAAAATACCAAATAATTTATGTAGCTACTCCAAACTCAAGGAGGTGGAGCACAACTTCTTGGTCCTTCTCTGGGAGCTGAATATAATGACATCCTTCCAAAGAGTAGTGTGGAAAGGGGAAGGAAAAGAGTGACAGTGGAAAATCTGTCAAACACTACCTCAGTCAAGTGATCAAGGTTAACGCCAACAGCGATAAGTCATGTTGATAGTATATCCCCTTGATATGAAGTGATGAGAATGATGTTTTACTTCTGTGGTCCTACTCCTGCAAACCATAATTCCAGTCTAATCATGGGGAAAACATCAGCCAAATTCCAGTAGAGAAACATCAAAGTACCTGACCAGTTCTCAGAGCTACCAAGGTTGTCAAAAACAAAGAAAGTCTGAGAAGCTGTCACAGCCTAGAAAAGTCTAAGGAGACATGATGGCTAAATGTAATGTGATATCCTGATGGAACTTCGGTACAGAAAAAGGACATTATGTAGAAAATTAAGACAGTATGAATAAAATATGGACTTCAGTATTTTAAAAATCAGAATAAATAAATTCTCCAGGGGAAATAAGATGATTATTAAACTATGTGGACATAACTAGGCATAAACTGTCACAAACTAATTATATATCGTCCTAAGAATTTTATAGTCAGGATGTTTTATTACAAACCCACTCAACACTACAATGCTGAGAGTGAAAAATAATTATATTTTGTATGCAAGATGCGTTCTCTGGTAATACAAACTCCATTGGAGTATAGAGGATTGAAAATATAGATCAAGTTTGGGTTTTGAGACTCTTCTGTGAATACATGCAGCTCTCCAAATTCTTAGCCTTTCTTTGCATTTGTTACTATTTCTCTCTAAAGTCAAATCTTTTGGTGATTGTATTTACATCCATTGCTTTAGGTGTTGCTTCTTTGCCATTGACTCCCAGATTTACATTTCTCTACCTTTCTTATGTTTTAGAGAGGCATTTCAGGTTACTTTCTAGAACAAATGCCCTGCTGAGCAAGTACAAATCTGAACCCATTATCTCCTGCCAAAATCTTGTCCTTCCTTCTACTTTTCTTACCATCAAAGGTGTAGTCTCTCTCTCTCCCTCAAGCTGGAAAGCATAAGGTCATCTTTAACTTGTACTTGTCTTTCATTCTTACATTCCATTGATTTCCAATTCCCCTCAATTTTAAATTAGAATTTCTTAAATAACTTCCTGACTTTTCCAAATCCTACCACATTCACTAAACCTAAAATTTCATCTTCTCTGCAAAGTCTCCTAGTCTCCCTGCTTATAACTCTTTTTACTTCTCTAATCCATTTCCCCTCTACAGTGAGAGTCATCCTCTAAAAACATCTTATTTCCAGCAATCGCAGATCAAATTCCTTAGCAACACAACCTAGGCTCTTTACACCTGCCCTAACCTAGTCTTCTAGTCTTTCAAAGCAGCCGCCAACTTCCTCTTCCACATCACCCCTTGTTAATCCCTGAGACTCCAAGCACTTAGAGACCTGTGTGCCTCCAGCATGCAGCTCATGCTGTTGTACATTCTTCCTTCAAAAATCTGCTTGAGAGCTCACTGTTACCTACCAAGTACTCTCCTTGCACACCTGCCAAGATCCTTACACTGAATTAGCAACTTCCTTGTTCTGTTCTGAAATATTTTATCTTCCTTTCATACTGCTTACATTATAGCTTATATTACAGTTAAACATGTGCATCCTTACTATTCAACTGTGGTCTTTAGAACTACAACATTTTCATCAGCTGAAAGCTTGTCAGAAATGAAACATTTCAGCCCCAACTTATGCCTTACCAAATCAGAATTTCTCAACAACAGGATCCCCAGGTAATCTATATGTACATGTAAATTTGAGAAGCACTCATATACACCTATGCCGTATAGTTCCTTGAAAGGTCTCACTCATCTTTGAAATGCTGTCTTTCCCAACAACACCAACTTTAGCATCCTACCCTTTCTTCTCCTTTAATAGTCATGTATTGAATGTAACTTGAGTATTTAGTGTCAATTATGAAATAACTTGATGCCTGACTATAATGTCTTACTCATAACACTTGTTATGAGGTTAGAGCTTTACATTAAGTTCTTTTTAAAAAAATTTTTAATATTTATTTTTGAGAGAGAGAGAGAGAGAGAGAGAGAGAGAGAAAGCATGAGCTGGGGAGGGGCAGAGAGAGAGGGAGATACAGAATCTGAAGCAGGCAGTCTCTAAGGTCTGAACTATGAGCACAGAGCCCCACGCATGGCTCAAACTCACAAACCACAGGATCAGGACTTAAGCCAAAGTCGGACACTTAGCTGACTGAGCCACCCAGGCACCCCTACATTGAGTTCTTTCATTACTTGAGTACTTGACATGAGTTTTTGACAGACATTCCTTATACTGAATTCCACATTATGGAACAGGAGGTTTTAGTGTATAATTAACATTGTGACACTTCATTTAACAAAATATCATCTTTTCTTCCTGTTTTATTAAAAGTCATTTTGCATGACTTCTTTAAAATGCAGTGAATGCAGCCTAGTCATGTCTGGTTTAACATTTTATAATAAGGCACTGGGGACTATGAGCAATGTGAGAGGGTGGAGGGAGTCATTGATTTAAAATTTACTCTACGAATAATTCCACACTAATTCAGCACAGATGAGAACCTAGGCTTGAAAAAATATAAGACACTAACACGAGAAAAAGAATCAACTCCCTCAATGGCTTATTACTTAATGCAATAAATATTTTAGGATTACATATCTCCTACTCATAATGCATTATTTTTAATCTCTTTGGAGATGTATTTAACCCAATCATATATTTCTTTAAGATATTTATGAAGCAAGTCTTATCTTCTATTTTCAGTAGATAATATAATGAGTTTGTTCAAGGCCATTCCAAAAAGTAGTTATAATAACAATGACAACATTTAGGGAACATTATGAGGATTAAATGCATTAATATTTGTAAAGTGCTTAGAACAGTGCCTGTTACTTGATGAGATTTATATTAGTATTTGTTTAATGAATAAATAGGTGAGTGGTATGTACACACAAATAAAAATTCCAGATCTAGGTGATGAACTTATTTCAAGAAACAAAATACAACATCTTCTATGTGTCTTGTAGGTTATTATTATTCAAGGCTTCTGTATAGAGTGATATATGTGTAATTTAGAAAACACAGGGTATAACCTTCTCTCCCAACTCCTTGCTGCCCCTTTATGCTTCTTCAGTAGGCATTCTTCCCACAGGAGGAAAGATATTCATTGGTGGCTTCATTCTAAAGAAAAGAGAGGACCTCAGTAGGAAGCCCCTGTTAAAATTCAAGCACATTATCTAGAGCTGGGCTCAGCAGTTTTCTCTCCTTGACACTGAGCGTTTGCTAGAACATGTGACACCTTGAGCCTTGAAACTAATGACGAAGGAATGTGCATTCTCCTGAGTGAGTAGCAACAGGCCCAAGTGGCAGGTGGGACCCAACCAGCTAGGCCAACCGCTGTGACAGCCTGAAGTAGATGCTTTGGGTAAGGAGGAACATGGCTAGTGGGTAAACAGGGCTATCGCCTAAGACAATTTTCATCCACTTCACAATTTTCTGAAAACTGGCCCTGCTCCTGGAAGCCAAAAGGATATTGGAAATGTCTCCTGAGGCTAATGATTCTGTTATCCATGAGATGAAGAATATTTAGGTCAATGTGAAACTGCCAAGTACTGTGAAAGTGTACCATTCTTTAAAAGTGACTTGTTCTTACACATCTAAGAGGTATAATTTATCCCAGATAGTCTAACAGAATTCTGCAAAATCATAGTTTACTCTTAGCTCATAACATTCATTTTCCACCTCTCTGGAGATGCTTGGAACATAATTGGCCATTTTTCTCTCTAAATAATTAGAGAATTTACTGCTCAAATTCATACAGTAATCTCATTTCCTTTATTTTAATTGTCCTTATCTAAAATCATCTTCTCTGTTTTATTGGCATTGTTAATTTTAAGATTTCTGTACATATTTTGTTATGATGCTGTGGCTTCTATCAAATTGATTCCCAATATTTGATTTGATGCTGGTTTAAAAAGTATTCATATTTTAAATTTTATAGATTTTTGGCAAATTGCTTTCCAAAAGAAAACTACAACATTTCACATTTCCGCACCAACATATGAGAGCTTCCACTCCCAGAATTCCTACCAGCAATAGGTGATACCACCAGTTTTGGCTTTTGCCAGTTCTATGAATGTAAAGTGATATTCTATACTTTAAATTGTCTTTCTGTAACCTTTTCTGAATTCATGATCTTTTCTTCTTTGTTTTACCACTTGGATTTGCTTTCTATAAATGCCTTTTTTTAAAAAATTTTATTTTCTAAGTAATCTCTACACTCAATTTGGGGCTAGAATTTACAACCCTGAGATCAAGAGTCATGTACTCTACCAACTGAGCTGGCCAGGTGCCCCCCTATGAATTTCTTATTTACATGCACTGTATAAAAAAGTTTTATACATAAACATTAAGTAAAAAAACAATATTTAGCATAAGAAAAATATTTGTATTTGATGCACAAGTAAAACTTCCTTTTTAGTAAAAAATTAAACTGATGTGTCATTTTTAATCTCATGAGATTAAAAAACATGTTAACATCTATTTGTTAAAGATTGTGAACTAGCACTGGTGATGAAACTAAAAATAGGAGCCAAACTTTTGTGGAGAAATTTGGCAAGGAGAACTCCAGTTTTAATATTTTCACCCATCCATATAATAATTGACTTTCACACTCAAATCTCCAAAATTTAATCTAAATGAATATCGTAGCAAACTTGTATCATATAGCAATTAGTTGAAACATTTCTAAATACCTATCAAGAAGGACTTAGTTAAAAATTCCTTTCCATATAATAAAATACTAAAAAGAATGAAGCAAAGGAAATTTCCATACACTTTCCAGAAACTAGTTTGATATCATGGTTAAAGACTCAAGTTTGGAGAGAGACAGCCCAGGGCCAAGCCTCAGCAAGACTCCTTGCTCAGTTCCTCCCTTATGAAACAGAAATACCTACTTTATGGACTGTGAATGAGAATTCAATGAGTTAATGGATATAAAGGACATCTCACAAAAGAAAATAAAAAATAAATGCACAGTGCATTTAGTTAATAATAAAAAAAAAAACTTAAAACTACTGATAGGAAAATTTATTAAAAGGAAAATTTATTAAAATTCTTAAATTACATTGCTATTGCAAAGCTTTTATCAGAATATCGGACTGTTAACAATTTATATGTTAAAACATGTGGGATAAAGGATTGTATAAAGAGGCAGGAGGCAAAAGGGTAAGATGAAAGTGTGTGCTTGCATGTGTATGTGCGTGCGTGTGTGCATATGTGTGTGCATGCGTATGTGTGCATGTTTGGGTCATGTTTAGGGAGATGACTGAAAATATGCACATTAACTGTGTTATCTCTGGGTAGTGGAATTTGGATTTAATTTTTCACATTCATCTTTGTATTTGCAAGTATTTGAATATTCTACCATAAACATATGACATTTTTGAAAATGTGACTATTTTCGGGGCGCCTGGGTGGCTTAGTCAGTTAAGCGTCCGACTTTCACTTAGGTCATGATCTTGCGGTTCATGGGTTCGAGCCCTGCGTCGGGTTCTGTGCTGACTGCCAGCTCAGAGCCTGGAGCCTGTTTCAGTCTGTGACTCCCTCTCTCTCTGACCCTACCCTGCTCACGCTGTCTCTCTCTCTCTCTCTCTCTCCTAGAAATAAATAAAACATTAAAAAAAATTAAAAAAAAAAAAGAAAATGTGACTATTTTCTAAGAATACAGTGAGAATATACATCTAGGTAAAGAAATATTTTCTCTGAGAAAAATGACACTGAGTCTTTTCACACATTGTATATCTTTCAAAGTACTGTAAAATGTCAATTAGCTGTTATACAGAAGTGAAAATATACAGAAAATTAACTTGGATCTTGATCATTTTTAAATTCAAAATTTCCCTGATATTATAGTGTCTTAAAAATAGTCAGGGTGACAAAGTAATAGGATTTCTTTCCATAAGACAAGAAATAAAAATCAGTCTTAGCATGCAACGGTCATGTTGTGTACAGTTATGAGTTAGGATTTCATGTACCCACAAAATAAGGTCTTGATGATAAACTTTAATAGGCTATTTCTCAAATAAATGGACAAATAATGAATAGAAATCCTTGAGCAAACAAACCAATGGAAATGCAAACACTCATTATTCCTGATATGTTGGCTATCTGGATGAGCCTTCAGATTACCTTGGAATGTGCTGGCCTTTCTGGCATTCCCAGCATTCTTACTATGATGCAAGTACCAATTTCCAGCAGAAACAATGTGTTTTACACTACAGCTGTGAGTTTGGATTTCCATGCTATACTTCCATAGAACAATAGATAAAGTTCTCATTCTGAAAGCAATCTTGCTTATTAAAATGACAGAGCTTTGGGGTGCCTGGGTGGCTCAGTCAGTTGAGTGTCAGACTTTGGCTCAGGTCATGATCTTGCGGTTCCCAGGTTCCAGCCCCACGTCAGGCTCTGTGCTGACAGCTCAGAAACTAGAACCTGCTTTGGATTCTGGGTCTCCCTCTCTTTCTGCCCCTCCCCGGCTCATGCTCTCTCTGTCTGTCTCTCTCTTTCTCTCAAAAATAAATAAAGCATTAAAAATTTAAATAGAATAAAATAATAAAATAAAATCACAGAGTTTTGATACTTGTGAGGTTTGGTGAGATAGGAAATTTTTTGCACATCTAATGGGAAATGGTTTAACTTCATCAGGTAGAATTTTGACAGCATGAATGAAGAGCTTCAAAGTAGGCCCTCATTCTTCATTCCAGTAATTTTAATCTTAGAAATTTATACTAAAGAAAGAATTAGAAATGTAGACAAAGATTTATATCAAGACTTTATATACAAGAATTATTTGTAACAGCCAAACACTGGCAAAATCAGAAATATTTAACAATGTGGAAAAGATTAAGAAAATCATATTAGTAAACATTAAATACATCCATATAATATAATTTTATGTAGCCACTGAAATAATGTTTACAAAGTTTTTATGGCAAGTGTTTCCGATAAATAACAAAAGCAAGCTAGAAAAGTATATAAAATGTAGAAAATACTTGTAAAGAAACATGTCCAACATTAGCTGTCTTTGTTGGTGGCATTGTAGGTAATCTCTTCCATTCTTTATTGTACTTTTGATGTACTTTGCAACTGGAGTGGATCTTAAAGATTATCTAGTCCAAAAATCTTCATCTTCTGTAAAATGAAAGGCGTCTGAAGAAATTAGGGAACTTAGTCACGGCTTCACACAGACAGTGCAATCCAAGGTAGTTGTCCTCTCTTCCACAGTACCATTTTGCTGCCCCTTGGGGCCATATAATTACCATTTGGGATAAATCATATGTCCGTATTTTTACCTCGATCCCAACATGCCCAAAGACAGTTTAAATGCAGCTGCTTGTTGCACTCTCCACAATAGCTAAAACATGGAAAGAGCCTAAGTGTCCATCAACAGATGAATGGATCAAGAAGATGTGGTTTATCTATACCATGGAATACTACATGGCAATGAGAAACAATGAAATCTGGCCATGTGTAGCAACATGGATGGACCTTGAGGGTGTTATGCTGAGCGAAATAAGTCAGGCAGAGAAGGACAAATATCATATGTTTGCANAATATGAATTCTAAGAAATGGCAGATGGGAAGGAATTGTAGGAGCCCAAAACCTCAGTAACAATGCAAATCACAAGGCTTTGATCAGGCAAAGATGAGCAGGCTAAGGTCAGGAAGCCCACACATGACATTACCCGGGAGCCCAGTAAAAAAATAGTAATGCCCAGATTCATTCTCCTTGCCTAAAATTCTGATATAATTTTCAGAAGTGGGGCCTGGTCATTGACTTTTTAAATTGTTAAGTTCCCTGAATAATGTGAGTGTGAGAACAGGCCTGAGAATCACACTACAGCAGAGCTGGGGAGGTATCTGACACCATGGCCTGGGAAGCCTTGAATGCAGCACTAAGAAACATGTCTCCCGATTAGAAGGAAGCAGGAAGTCACTGAAGATTTTTGCACAGGGAAGTGATGTGAGCAGAGGTATGCTTCTGAAATACTAAACTGGCAGTCATGGTGGGGGTGTATTGTAGAAAGCACAAACCAGCAGCTGGGAGAGTAATAGCTACTGTGATAACATGAGAGGCACAGAACGAGGAGCCATGTGATGGAGGAGGACTTGGTGCCTAATGAGTGTTACAGTTGATGGAAAGGGAGAACCTGACAATGAGCGTTAGCACCTGGGAGAATGAGAGAATGTGGTACCAGCAAGAGAAACATGGCAGACAGAACCACAGATGCTGCCGGGGTTAGAGGTACTCAGTGCAGTTTGCTACATGTTGACGCAGTGTGACGCACAAACCAAAACATCTATCAGGTACTTGACAATCAAGACTCTAAAAATCCTGCCTACAGAAAACAGATTAGAATTCAACATTATTCAAAGGTTATATCTCCAGAGGAGATTTTTTTTTAGTGCAATATAATTGCAGATAACATTATATTAGATTCAAGTACACAACATGATTCAATGTGTGTATATTGCAAAATGGCCACCACAAGAAGTCTAGTTAACATGCATCACCACATGGTTACAAATTTGTCCCCGTGTGTGGTGTGTGTGTGTGTGTGTGTCTGTGTGTGTGTGTGTGTGATGAGAACTTTTACCATTTACTCTCACAGCGACTTTCAAATAGAAAATACAGTGTAATTAACTGTAGTCACCACCCTGTCTATGATGTCCCTAGAACTTCCTTCTCACTGGAAGCATGGTATCTTTTGGCTACCTTCACCCATTCTGCCCAGTCCTCCCAATCCCATCTCTGGCTGCCACCCATCTGTTCCCCAGAGGAGATTATTGAATCTGTAGAGTAGAAAAATATCTTGAGGAAATGTCAAGATAGCAGGGAAAATGATGACTGGGGCAAATCCTTGAAGAATGCCCATATTTGGAGGAAGATCATAAAGAAGCAGGGTCAGAAAGGTTGGAGAAGCAGGAGAGGGCAGCATTAAGGAAGTTAAGGCAGAAAAGAGTTCGTAAGAAAATCCCAGACCCTGTGGGATCCACTCAATTCTAGGACAGGTGTTTATTCCATCGGTTCACATATTTCACCAAGTTTGGGAAACACTGCTAGGTAAGATCAAGGAAATTGAGAACTTGCCTCAGTGAATTCACATTAAAACTTAATTTCAGTTTTTAAAAATTTTTATGTAACTTCTGAAGAATACTGATATTCTATTCATGATCAAATCTGCTCTTTTTTTTAATTTTTTTTTTTTAATGTTTCGTTTATTTCTAGGAGAGAGAGACAGCGTGAGCAGGGGAGGGTCAGAGAGAGAGGGAGTCACAGACTGAAACAGGCTCCAGGCTCTGAGCTGGCAGTCAGCACAGAGCCCGACGCGGGGCTCGAACCCACGAACCGCGAGATCATGACCTAAGCGAAAGTCGGACGCTTAACCGACTAAGCCACCCAGGCACCCCTCAAATCTGTTCTTATACCAAAAATAATGCAATCATAAATATACTGGCTGTATTATGTAACAAAAAGAAATTTCCTGGTAAATTCTGAAAAAGAGAACAATTTTAAGGGAGAGGGGAGTCAGATTATTGAGTGTTAAGTAGAGAAAGATTATGAAGAAAAATTACTGACTTTTTCTTAAGTCTTCATTTTCCAAACTGTAATCTGGACATCCACAAAGAGATAGTGTTAGGAAAAACCGACTTTAGCTAAAAAGAAGATGAAAAATCATAGAGGATATCTAGAGGGAAATACTGATTAATAATAATTAGCTAATTAAGTCTCCAGAGGGAAAATCAAGTCTCAAAAGAAAGTGATTGGGGAGGTTAATATTAATTATAAAATGGAGACCGGAAAGAAAACGTGGCATAACAGTGAAGAGGCAGTCTTGAAAATGTGGTCAGATGCTTCCAAACCCCTCCCAAATTGAGGAAAATGTCTAAAATATTTCAAGCATCTAAATGTGATAATACACTAGCATAGTAAACATACTATATCTGGAGTCCCCAAACTCCCTTGTAGTTAATCCACATGCTCTGTCACTTGAAAAGTCCCATATGAAACAGTTTGTTTTTCTTTCCTGAAGTCTTTCATTAATCTAAATATAATATGAATATTATTTGTTTTTACAAATTAGATCTATTCAAAGCATAGTTTAGTCTATGGCAAAACCAAACACAATGTCTAATGTCTAAAAAAAAAAACTTTAATTATAAAGAATATGAAAAAACAATGGCCTGAAATAAATTACTGTTGACCCTTAAATAGTATGGGGGTTAGGGGGTTCCAACCCCTGCAGGGTAGAAAATCTGTGTATAACTTTCAACTTCCCAAAACCTAACCACTAATAGTCCACTGTTGACAGAAAACCTTACCAATAACATGAATAGTCGACTGACACACATTTTGTATGTTACATGTATTACATGCTGTATTGTTATAATGAAATAAACTATAGAAAAGAAATGTTATTAAGAAAACCATAAGAAAGGGGCACCTGAATGGCTCAGTCGGTTGTGTCCGACTTCAGGTCTGGTCATGATCTCATGGTTCATGAGTTCAAGCCCCCAGTCAGGCTCTGTCCTGACAACTTAGAGCCTGGAGCCTGCTCCAGATCTTCTGTCTCCCTCTCTCTCTGCCCCTTCCCTGCTTGCACTCTCTCTCTCAAAAATAAATAAAACATTAAAAAAGAGAAAATCATAAGGAAGAGCAAATACATTTACAGGACAGTACTGTAAGAAATCCAAGTATAAGTGGACCTGCATGGTTCGAATCTGTGTTAAGAGCCAACTGTATTTATAAAAATTCAAGATGGAAACAATACAGAACATCAACCAAAGTTCCCAAATTTACCTGTACTTTGGAATCACCTGGAAATTTTAAACTCATGATATCCAGGCCAAAACTCTAGATCCATTCAATCAGAAGATCTGGAGGTAGAAGCTAGGACACAGGAGTTTAAGGCTCCTCACAGGATTTCAAGTGTTGAGAAACACTGATTGAAAAAGATCAGTGAGAATCATGTTACCTAGTGTCTGAAATGAGTTCAATATATTAACTGGCCATGAATTTGGCTATTAATTTTGTAACTGAAGCAAAACCAGGTGAAATGTAGATTTCTGTTAGAGCAAGCATATGTATTTTCCAGGGGGGGAAAACTGCAAGACTTTTTTGCTTCACACTAAACCAAACAATAGTACAATATGGGCTTTTTGTAATATAGTTAAATAAAATTGATAGTATTGCAAAAATAACGTTAATGCTATCCTTTTTTAAAAAATTAAAAGTAGCAGAAAGTGCACTTAAGGAAAACAGTTCAGAAAATTATCTTCAAAGCTCTAGTAAACATTTCCCAGCTTTGGAAAATTTAAATACCCAATCTGGTTTCTATGAAACTTAAAAAGATCAAAAGATTAGAAGGAAGCTAGGCTTGAAGGAGAAATGCTAGGGATTTCAGTAAACATCTGGTTACCATTTTCAATGGTAAGAACCAACCCACTTAAGGAAGTAGTTTAGTTTCTTTGGAGTAAAAATGAGACATTGGTTTTTTGTTCTCTTTGCACAGTGGAGGGTAAAGAAAACATTAGAATGAAGAGGTCACTTGAAGCTCAACTTTTATAAATAAGAAAGCTTTTTTCAAAAAGTAAACTAAATTGAACTCAGGTTTCTGTAGTATAAACAACTCAACTGAGTTAGGGTTAAATAAACATTCCTTGGGCTCTAGTGTGCCAATTAAAGAACAAATTCTGTTTGGTCATAAATACATCAGTACTTCCATAAGCACTGAGGAAAATAACAATAAGCCTGAACACACAATTACAGCATGTCATAATACAATAAAATAGAATGGTGCAGACCTGTAAGCTTCTTTGATTCAATTTCCTTTTTTTCCCCCAGTTTGATTAACGAAAGGCACAGAAGCACTTCTGATATCGTCCAAAACCTATTACTTGCATAATAAAAACCATATGTCAAAGGTGTTCTAGGTGAAATACTGACAAGGCAAAACACATTGTGCCTTTTAAATGTGACCTTTACTCTTTGGTCTTCCTGCTAAATAGTCATATAGCATATTAAACTCAAGAAAGCAGCAGGGGTGCTGGTTTCAGGCTGGAGACAGGAAGGAAGGAGAAGAGAGTTCATTAGGCTCTCCAGTTTTAAGATCAGTGGAAGCATCTGCTATCAACACGCACTAGTAGCCAAAGGGGATCACTTCCCATTTTGCCTCCAGACCAATGTTTCTCCACTCCTTTGCTTACCATTCCTCTCTTCTGCCCTTGGACATGAGGCTAAAAAGATTCAAGGAAAGGAATCCCTAGAATGATAAGGTTTAAAATAGCGTCTTACTTTCTCTCATTCCGTGGCCACGAATGTTACAGTGCCAATCTAAAAAAGACTTGGGTGGTGATTTTCCTCATTCTCCTGAGGAATAAAGAAATTGCTCAGCAGCACCCCTGACTTGACTCTGTTCCAACAACACTTCCTATGTTCTGAGATGGGCAGTTCCCTTGCTGGGTAGCTCTGACTGATAAAATGTTCATCCTTAAATTGGTCCTGGTTATGTCTTCTAGAGTTGCTACAAATAAATCTTGTACCCAAGTGTCCCGTTAAACAGTGGGGATACAAAAATATTGGTCCAACTACTTGCAGGGCCTCCCAGAAACATTCTTTGCAATTGGAACCATCTATTTTCTTGTGGCTGTTGTAGACCTGGTTTCAGCTGCAACTGGAGAAATATGCCTTCTTCAAGTATACATAAATAATTCTCACCCAATTATAAAATATACTGCGTGTCAGAGTCTCTTGGACTGTATATTACTTAGAATCTACCCTGGGAGCAAGTTAAAAACTTTTGGAAAATATTTATTCTCTCTTAGGCCACTGTTCTGTTCTATGAACTAAAACACTGATTTACTAAATAGGACCTGGATGATATGAAAGAGAATAATGTGATGCTGATTCTCTTTCTGTAGAGAAGATGTATATTATAAATATATATTTGCCAAAGCAAGGGATGGGAAGAGCACAGCAGGAATATTTTACACTACGCTCAGCAAAGAAGTAGAGAGTATAATGTAGACGACACAAACAGGACCCAGATGACAAGATGGGGGTTCTGACCCTTAATGCTTTCTATGTTCACAAGCTGTGAAGGCTGTATACTTACTTTTACATGTCCTTTACTGGAGAGTATTTGTTAGGTAACGCTTTGTGTTTCATTGTTCTATGGAATAGTAAACCTTCGGTGAATCAATCATCACCTCTAAGCAAGTCACTTACAAATCATCTCCTGCCCTGGCCTCTCTGCTTTCTTCAGTTTCTGCTAAATACATTTATATGAAAAGCTCACAACAACTGAGACTGAATATGTTTAGAACTAAACTCATCCATCCATCCTCCTCCAAAACCAACAGGCAGTAATGCTGGTAAATGTGACAGAAGAGTCTTAAAAGCAAAAGAAGAGGGGCGCCTGGGTGGCTTAGTCAGTTAAGCGTCCGACTTTCGCTTAGGTCATGATCTCGCGGTTCGTGGGTTTGAGCCCTGCATCGGGCTCTGTGCTGACTGCCAGCTCAGAGCCTGGAGCCTGTTTCAGAGTCTGTATCTCCCTATCTCTCTGACCCTACCCTGCTCATGCTGTCTGTCTGTCTCTCTCTCTCTCCTAGAAATAAATAAAAATATTAAAAAAAAAAAAAGCAAAAGAAGAAGAGAAGAATTCTGAAAAATGGACATAAGCACTTAAAAGCCTCAACAAGGTAGTATCAGCCCTATCTACTTTCCATATTTGTAGATGCATTATTTTTATATAAGAGCAGATCTGATCATGGGTAGATCATGTCAGTGTCAGTGGTCCTGTAAAGTTATGTAAAAATAAAAGGTTTATCAATTCAGTTTTAACGTGAATTCTCTGAAGTAGTTCTACTTGAGGGGCTCAAATATTAGCACACCATTTTATCTTCATTTATTCATGTATTCAACTGTATTCAATAAATATTTATTGTGTGCCTCTAAATGGAAGGCATGGTTTTAAGGGATAAGCGGAACAGACATGGTCCCTGACTTCAAGAAGCTTATAGAATATTATTATTTTTTAATGAGGGTTTTTTTTCCCAAGGGAACAATCCAGGAGACTGTACATTGAAATTTCAGGAGCCAGACCTTTCAATGGGAACATCTAAGTGGATAAAGAGGGCCTTGAAAACACTTATCAAGTTCATTTGTCTTAAAATATCCAGCAGCAGCACCCCTAGGTTTTTCATATAAATGCATCTCCTGAGAAAGGAATCTCCATAATTTCTTCTGTTAATTAGTTCATTCTAGTAGTAACAGTATTAGCTCCCATTTCTGGAGTTCCTGTAACGTGGCATTCACAGAACAATCCAAAACAATCAATTCCCAAAGATAAAACTAGGGCTTTCAGAGGTTAAGTAACTTGTCCAAGGTTGTATAACCATTAAAGGAAATACTAAAACTCAACCCAGGTTTGATCTTACTCCAAAGCTTTTTCTTTTTAATTACCACTGTCTTCTGCCTCTCCAAGAAAGCAATTATTGTGGTTAAGCCCTTCCTACTTAAGGGTAACTTAAATCTCAACTTCCCTATAGCATCTTTTTGAATACAAACAAACTAAAGAAAACCTGAAATATGCTTTTCATCACAGAAGTTAAGATTGGTCTGTAGTAGATATTTCTTTTCCATACAAAGCTCAGAAACAGCTTCTGGCCAGTAGCCATTATAAAAATTTTTTTTTTTTTAATGTTTTTTATTTATTTCTAGGAGAGAGATAGAGACAGCATGAGCAAGGGAGGGTCAGAGAGAGAGGGAGTCACAGACTGAAACAGGCTCCAGGCTCTGAGCGGGCAGTCAGCACAGAGCCCGACGCGGGGCTCGAACCCACGAACCGCGAGATCATGACCCAAGCGAAAGTCGGACGCTTAACCGACTAAGCCACCCAGGCGCCCCGTCCAGTAGCCATTATAAAGAAATCTTCAAAATTCAAATAAATTTCAAATGGTACACAGATGTGTTGGACATTTTTATGAGTGCAAGTGAATGTAAATAAAAATACAGGAGGATGGAAAACGATTAAATTATAAACAGGGAAGGAAATAGGCTTTTTCTTTTCTAATATATTTTCCACAACATTAAGTAGTGATTTGTATCTCTCGCTCTATTAACTATATCTTTTAATAGTGCTTCTCAAGAACACAGTTGGATAAATTACAGTATCCTTATGGTGGGGGAAGGGGAATGCTGTGAAGCAACATTATTTAAAATATAATTTTAAATATAATCTATCTTCAGAACACAATCTATCAAGTTTAATATCAATACAAGTATCGATAAATATTATCATGGTATTAACTCTAGCCCTTCTTAGAAATGCCTTTGCTACACCATCTGTAATGTACTCTCAGCTTGTGTTCGAAGTTTGCTCCCTGAACCAAGATATGACATGCACTTCATTTGCAATACAAATATTGCTCTGGCTCTTGACCCATTATATAACTTAGGGTTGTCTACTTAATAATTCCTTCAAGAAACTTGTTTTAAATATACTACTTGCACATGTAGAAGGTTAGAGAAAGAAACATAGTGTTCCCTACTTTCTAAGTGTAAGGTTTCTATTCTTTCCCTTGTTGCTCAAGTCAAAATTAAGCTTAAATTATGGTAACTAAGAGGAAGATCCAGTCTGAGCCCTAATTTTATATTTCCATTTTAGTAATTTCATTATTATATGTTTTCTTGTAAACCATCAAATCCTTTTTGAATGAGGTTTGGTATAAGGTAAAAAACTAAACTATCTGAGTCCTAGAGTTTAACCATCAGCTTGGTAGGGGATCAAGTGACATAGAATTAGTCTAGATACATAGGTCAGCAAACTTTTTCTGTTAGGGCCCAATAAATGTTTCAGGCTTAGAAGCCATACAGTCTCAGTTGCAACTACTCAACTCTGCCCCTGTAGAACAAAGCAGCCAAAGACAGTATGAAAACAAATGTGTGGCTGTGTTCCAATAAAGCTTTGTTTACAAAAACAAGCGTTGGGCCAGATTGACCAGTGGGCCATAGTTTGCCAGCCCCTGACAAGAAAATCGATGTGGTCTTCCACTTTCTGTATTTGTTCAAAAAAACATTCCATGTAAAACACCCAACCTGCAAAAACAAGAGCAATTTGAAACCATAAGAATAACCAATTCCACAGCTTTGACAGCAGTTGGCATTTGTTTTCCATGTGGGCTATATAATACGTCTAATTTAGAAGTGTAAGGTATATTCAGAAGTGAACAGAAAACTGCTAACTATGCACTACTCTTCAAGTATATGGAAATAATTCTGATCCAATGGTACAAACTACTGGGTCAGAGTCTCATGGACCACATACTTCTTGGACGTTACAATGGGAATAAGTTACGAACTTCTGGAAAGCATTTACTTATTTTCAGGCTACTCTACTATCCCACGTACTAAAGCACTAGTTTACTAAATAGCATCTAGATCCTAAGAAGGGCAATAATTGGTTGGTGCTTCTATCTTTTCCTTTAGAGAATTATATGTTCTTATAAATACAGGGACATAAGATACATTTTTTCCAAAGCAAGAGACTGAAGGACTGTAAAGTATATGTCTTACATGCTGCTAGGTTTTGTAGGCTTAAACCTGTAAAGACAAGTGTTCTTTACATTTTCAAAATCAGCTTAAAGATGCAATATTTGTAAAGACCTATATAGTTAAAACTTAAAATTTTTAATATTTTTATTTATTTTTGAGAGAGAGACCGAGCGTGAGTGCAGGAGGGGCAGAGAGAGAGGGAGACACAGAATCGACAGCAGGCTCCAGGCCCTGAGCTGTCAGCACAGACTCACATGAGGCTTGAACTCCTTAACTGTGAGATCATGACCTGAGCCAAAATCTGATGCTTAAAACGACAGAGACATCCAGGCGGTCTATAGTTAAAACCTAAGTAGTACAATGGCATTATAGCAAGCAGCCTTTTGCATTGTTTTATTCCCAAAACTAACTCTAAAGACTGTTATTTTTTGAACCAAGGGTATATCCCTTAGGATGGTGTGCCTCAAAGGGCTATATGTCAGAATCACATATGTCTGTTTTTAACATATAAATTTTTGGGCCCTACTCTCAGGCTATGGAATCAAAAAATATTGGCTTGGCTTTACTTTGTCTCCTCCTAGAACTCTGATGGGGAGGACAAAGTGATTAAATTCTAACCACATACTATCGGGAAGTAAAATCATTATTGCCTTTAACAGTTACGAGAACTAAAGCTCAAAGAACCTAACTTGCTTAAAGTCATGTACATATACAGGGCCTGTCTTTCCGATAGAGCCACCAACTTCTATTATGTTACTAGAATGAAATTAACCAGGAAAAGAAACATAATATCCACATTCTAACTTAGAACCTGAGACTGCTTACTTTTCCTTTTAATAAATGTTTACTAAGTAGTAAAGAAACTGAATAAAATATAAAACCCAAATGTTACTCTACAAAAACAGATTACACTTAATACTAAAATGTTGCCTAGGTAAGACCCTTTTATTTTTGCTAATTTTTATCCACTTCTGGCCTTAAAGGTGTAAAAAAGAAAAAAGTGGCTTCAGGGGTGCCTAGGTGGCTCAGTCGGTTAAGCATCCAACTTCAGCTCAGGTCATTATCTCATGGTTCCTGAGTTCCAGCCCCAAGATGCCCTCTGTGCTGACAGCTCAGAGCCTGGAGCCTGCTTCACATTCTCTCTCTCTCTCTCTCTCTCTCTCTCTTTCTTGCTCTCTGCCCCTCCCCTGCCTCTCTCTCTCTCTCAAAAATAGATAAACATTAAAAAAAAAAAAGTAAAAATGTAGCCCCACGCTAGAAAGAGGACACCTATGCTTCAAAGGATGGTACAGAAAGAGGTCAACAGAAATGATTGGGGTCAAATCAGAAAAGGAGAGAAAGGCACGTAAAATGGATAGGAAGACTAGGGACATTTTATTTTATATTTATTTTCCTACAACCAAGAATGTATTTTATAAATATGGCAAATCTGCCCCTGGGTACTTAGTAACATTTGTGGTAGTACCTGATTTATTTTTCATGTATTGCTTTCAAATTTCAGTTTAGCAAAGAGCAGAAACTGCAATGATGAAGTGAATGATAGGTGGAGTAGGTCCTTGGGTCATTCTGAGTTATCCCCAGTCCCCCCAAGATGCTCGGCATGGAGAGAGGACGTTTAAATGTGCAAGCATAACACCATACTTTCTGCTGCTGTACATACAGGCAAATAAGCATGGGGTGAATATGTGGAACTAAAGAAAAATGAATTTTATAAGAATCAAATCTTTAGAAAATATATTTGTAGTGAGTGCCCCAATTCAAACCTAATCTATAGATTAAATTTGTGGCCATGTAAAATGAGCTGCAATAAAAAAGTGATTCTTTTTCCTATATGTTAGAAAATCAAGGAAATGTTAGATCATGGTCACAGAACTTTTTTTAATTTCAGGTATTTGATGTTGCTCTCGCGGCGAAAAGCAAGCGAAAACCCAGAAATCAGTTTTCCGTACTCATGAAATCGAGGCCTTACCCAGGAATAATATTACACCAAGAAGAAAAACCAAGAAAGAATTAGGAAGTGGATGTGGTAGAAGCGGAGGGAATGTGGAGCTCGAGGGCCAAATCAACATGTACACTGGCAAACTCTGCTGACACCATCTCGTTACCGTACGCTGCCCCTCCCAGCTCCTTTGGCTGCCAGTTCTATTGCCTTCAGGCTGTCTTTGCACTTTTTGATATTTGGAAGCTGCAAAGTAATTCTCCCTTTTCTTGTAAAACTGACCCAAGGACATTAAAGGGAGAGAGCAGACATATTCCTTCTGAATTGCAACCGGACAAAATTGAAAATTGAAACGGAAGTGAAGTTGAAAGGCACAGAGAATCCGAGCCGTTCCCTGCTCTGTCAGTAGCAGTATCAAGGGGGCCGAGGAACACGGGAATTTCAGACAGCATCATGGCTGATGTTTTCACCTGGCACACAGGCAGTGGTTATACATTCAACATCCGAGTTCAGTGATGGGCTAAAATGTTTTATGAAGGAGTGGGTGCGGAGGCATTTGGTTGGCTCAATTAGTTAAGTATCTGACTCTTGGTTTGGGCTCAGGTCATGATTTCGAGGTTCTTGAGTTCGAGCCCCATGTCCCGGCCCACATTGACAATGTATACCCTTCTTGGGATTCTATCTCTCTCTGCCCCTCCCCTGCTCACACTCTGTCTCTCTCTGTCTCTCTGTCTCTCTCAAAATAAATAAATAAGACTTTAAAAAAAAGTAACTAACATGTTTTTTGGGATGAGAGGGAGTCTATACATTTTATATATCTTTCCTTGACACTGATAAATGGTTTTCTGATGAATATCATTTATGGATGCCCCAGAACTTTCTATCGTCCCTCTTAATAGAACCAATCGCAATGAAGTTTGTAAGATTTTTCAGCGTTCTTCAGTATTCCAGAGCTTTTACCTTCCCTTTGTTTTTCTCACCTGCTTCCAGAAGCACAGGGCTCTAGACTTCCATTCTTCTCATAAGGGGCAGCGACCAGCAAATGGCATTCCTGAAGACCAGTCCTCATGGCTCATACTCTGCACATTTTTAGGACCTTTCTTTTCGCCCAAGTGTATCTTTTGGGGCCCTTTCCTTCAAAACTTTGCTAGCTAAGTAGACTGTAGATTTACTGCCAGTGTGGTAAAAATTGAACTTGGTGAAGGGTAATTGTACCTAAAGGTCCCCCCCACCTCATTCATTCATCAGCAGAAGTTCACACTTTAAGGAGCAAGGTGAAGTGTATCTGTCACACGGTCAGTTGCTTAGGAACCATTAGCTGTTATTGTTATTGCCCTTTTTGACCCTCATCATCTACTCAACTTTCTTTTCAAATACCTTGTTTAAAAACTTGTCTTTTATTTCTCATTTCGAATGATAGAAATAAAAGTACTTGACTAGTAATAGTGTCTGTGATAAATATCCATACTTTTCCCCCATTTTAGAGCCAATCTGTGAATCACATTTAAGCTGGCTTCTCGAAACAATTTCCAGCACATTCTACTTGCAGTCAGATGAAGTGGCAATTTTCTTAAAATATGGAGCAGTTTGGTGCTGGGCAGAACATGTATTCAGGCTCATAAACATAAACATTTTTTATGTAGCATTTAAATATGAACTATGCAACTCCAAAATGCTACAAAAATATAAACAAAGTAATTTCAGGGAATAAAGAAATAGAGCTAAAGAAAAATTGAGAGGAAGTATAAAAAAAGGAGCTAAGTTTTCTTTGACACAAGAAAGTTGATCATGGGTAAAAATTTGTTTTTATAAATTTCTTTAGGAGGAGATGTAGCACATTCTAGAAATTGTTTAACATTATATGTCAAGCAGCTATGGTGTTTACTTCTTATTCTGACCTTTTTCTAGCAGCCCCAGCCCAAGGCCAGCACCGAGCCTTTCTTCAGCGATGACGACCGAGTAGCGATGCTGAGTGAGAACGTGCTGATGGAGCTGAAACTCCATTTTGCTGTAGGAAGGAGGCCTGTAGAGGATGGCCCTTCTGTCATGGCTCCCAAAGTGTGTCTTTATTGATTTCTCGATCTAAAAAAAAAAAAGAAAGAAAAAGAAGAAGAAGAAAAAGAAAGAAAGGAGGCATAAAAATTCAAGAGGAAAAAGTAGCACACTTCCCCTTGAAGGACATCATTAACGCAAATCAAGGGCCACTCAGAAAGCTACCCTTCAAGTTGTTCTCTAGAAATGAAAGACAAATTCTCTGAAAGGCTGGCAAGGACAAAAGTGACCTCATAGGCAAGAACCGAAGGTGAAATGAATTTTTCTGTTACAGAGAGATGAAAATTTTAGGCCATTAAAATATAGAGGTCCTGTGGGAATACTGTTGCATGGAAATACAGAGCTCAATTCTAGCTGAAAATATAAATTAACAGCAATGCCTTTCATCTGCATTGTGCTTGTGTAAGATACTTCCAGATGCATTATCTTCTAACAGTGCTTTTTAAGTAAACATGGGAGAGGAAAGACTCAGAGAGGATAGAAGTTGTGCTGGAAGGACACAGTTAGGTATGGGGAGGGCTGACAAGCAATCTCAGAACCCTCTGGAGATATACAATGCAGCTTCTCTGCTCAATCAGAATGCAGTGAAATTGGAATGCATCTCAGGGTGGCGGGCCAGGTCTCTGCCCAAGAGGAGGAGTATCATAATTTCAGGTTCTTCCTTCCATAGTTTACTGATCCTCCAAATAAATATTCCTCTTTCCCAGGATGATGTTTGAAATTCCACTAACAAAAGGGAATTTTTCAATTGATAAGTAGAAAGGATGCTGATATCTGAGTTTGTTCTAAGGTATAATTGCAGACATTGGGTATTCTCCTTCAAATCTGAGATTAAAACTTGATAAAGTAGACATTTTTTTGTGACCAGAAAGAGAGGTGAGGTTGGATAGGGGTTTGAACAAAAACTGGGAGAGGTCGAAGAAGAGGAGAGAAAGGAACTGGAGAAGGAAGATGAGGGAGAAGAGATAAAAAAAACAAAACTGGGAATCCAAATTACTTACAGTGGCACCTCGGAATAGAACTATCCACTTTATGGATCTAAAACATGGACCATGCCTTTTCACTACTTAAAGTTCTTCATTCTTTCCCATTACTGATAGAATCAATTCTAATCTTCATCAAGGAACACAAGGCCATTCAAACTTAAGCCCTGGCTTTCTTCTCTGGTCATTTTTTAATTATTTCCATTCCTGATCCCACCCTGTTCCTTCATACACATTATCTGTGTCTTCTACCTAAAATTCCTTCTTCTCTCTCCATTTGTCCCTCTAGCTAACTCCAAATCAAGCGTCATCTCTTTTGGAAAGTTTTCATTGAAATACACCCTTTTATTAGCACTTAGGAAAGGAAATGTGCATCTCTCCCTGATGTGAGCTCGTTAACAGGCAGTATGCACGTACACACAGTACATGTTTAATAAATGAAGATTTATTAAATTAATCTTAAATTAAATTAAAAATTAATGAGCCATCATGCTCTATTATCAAGGTCTTTGAAGATATGTATGAAGATATGTATGGAAAGAAAAAAGAAACAGATTTAGGTTGTAAATCCTCAGAGGGGAGGAACAATATCCTATTTTTCACTGCATATGAACTATCGCCATCTGTGAATGGATTGACAAAGCACAGTGATGCGCAGGATAACACAAACACTGGAGAGACTGCTGGACTTGAACCCCTGATTTCACCAGCACTATGTGTGTGACCTTGGACAATACCTTCCTCCTAAGGGCGCTGTGAGGACTAAAGGGTTAATATTTATGAAGGCTTAGAACTGTGCATAGTATATAGGAAATACTATCTTTCCGTTTTTTTAATAATAATATAAAAAACAAGGAGTCAGAAAAACTGTTTCTGAGTCTGAGCTCTGCCTGGCACACGGTAACATAGGCTTTGAATACACGTATGGTGGATTTAACAGAAAGGACCAGAACACTAACTAATCACACCTCCTTTGCATGGTACTTGGGCAAACATGATTAATTAGATATTTTCCCTTGTTAAAAGGTATTGTGTTATATTGATAATGAAACTATTTAAACTCAAAACTTTAACTGCCATTGGGACACCATTCCCCAGCTAATATTATTGTCTGTCATGGTAAACTTACTAGGAGTATTTTAAGCCAAAAGCAGGTTGAGCCTTTGTCCACAGGAGTTAGAAGGAACCAGTATCCCACAGGAGGCCAAAGTAAACAAACATGCATCTAGGTGCAAGGGGAAGACAGATGCTTCCAAATATATCTTTGTCACTCAAGCAAAATACACAGTGCCCAGAATTCCCTTCTCACATTATCTTCTTTCGTAATCACAGGATGCTCCTCTCTATTACAGCTGGCTCAAGTAGAGCAGTGATTTCACATGAGGAGAGTGTATTTTCAAACTTGACGTTAGTATTATTTTGAAAGATACACCCCTCCTTTCCCTCTGACCAGGATCAGTTTAAGCCAGAGCCATGGGGCTTTTACCAGTATATATTATATAGAGCATATTTTAAATAAAGAATAATAAGTGGCCATATTTTATAATAACCTTTATAGGGGCGCCTGGGTGGCTCAGTTGGTTAAGTCTCTGGCTTCAGCTCAGGTCATGATCTCATGGTTCGTGGGTTCGATCCCCATGTCAGGCTCTGTGCTGACTGCCAGCTCAGAGCCTGAAGCCTGTTTCAGATTCTGTATCTCTCTCTCTCTCTGACCCTCCCCTGCTCATGCTGTCTCTCTCTCTCTCTCAGAAATAAATTAAAACACTAAAAAATATATGTAATAACCTTTACAGCATAGACTGACATTTTCGCTCGCATCTAAGACTACAGAGAATAATAGGAAATGAGCTTGTCAGTCAAATTATGTTGTATTACCCTGTAATACAAACTGCTCCTGCCCTTGTCATATTTATAACCCACTGTATCAGCAAAATGGCCCAATACCAAGGGGCAAGAACACTTTTAGCTGGTCCAACGACAGGTGCATACACTGCCTATGCAAAATAAAAACTACGTGAACAATTATGTCAACCACACCAGCAAATGCAGGATTATCAAATGCCGAAAGCAGCACTTTGGGAAATGAGAGCTCTTGATTACTCCTACAATTTCGAAGATGTATTTTTAGTGAAAGAATTTAACCTAGCCACCACTACCACAACTAAACTTGAGACTTGCAGGCCTTCTGAGAAGACTTTAGGAAAGAATAAGTGTTACTGGATGTTAACACTCTGAGCTCCCAAGCCACTTTCCCCTCTTCCTTCTGGGAAGATCTGAAAAACTGTCCCTCAGATCACTTTGCCAGACTATACGAAAGTTATTTTAAAGCAGAACACTGAAGATTTTTATTGGAAAGACCTCAACATCTGAAACCTTCATACCACCTTAGATAAAAGCAAAGGACAGAGTGTTGTAATAAATGACCTGGAGTGTTAGATGCAGCAATGTGGAGGAAGAACAGAGGAGGAGCCGGGATCAAAAATCTGGATTTAAATTCAGACTCTGCCTTGCTTCATCTACTGGGGAGAAGTGTTTTATCTTTCTACATCAGAGCTTTCTCATATGTATAGCTGAAATAACAAATCCTACCTCATGAAGTTGTAGGGGGAATTAAATGAATTTGCTATCTGAAGGTGTCCAACACAGTGTCCCATCAATAAACAATGTAGATTATATATGAATAAAATTGAATAATATTATATTTTAACTCTGCTTTTCCACTAAGAAGTCTTTCTTTTCTTAATGGGGGTGGGGTAGGGAGGGGAGTGGCAAAGAGAGAGAGAGAGAGACAGAGTCCACACCCAATGCAGGGCTCAATCCCACAACCCTGGGATCATGACCTGAAGTGAAATCAAGAGCTAGACACTTAACCAACCGAGCCACCCAGACACCCCTCCATTAAGAATTCTATAAGCTTTTCAATTAATATAGTTTGGCCTCTGTCATAAAAGCCATTTCTGCAATAAACTATATGCTTCCAAATCATGATGTATGCTTTTCTCTATATGACTCATCACCTTTTAATGTAAAAATACAATTTATTTACTTACTATGCTTACTGTCTGTCTCCTCACATCATAAAAGGAGGTAAATAAAAGCATATATTTTGTCTATTTTGTTCACTTTTGTTTCCCCAACCTAAGAATACCACTGGGCACATAATGGGCACATAGTAAATATTCTTTGAATGAATGAATACAAACATCTTTTTCTTCAATATGTAAAAGTCTGGGTTATAAATACTACCATGGAAGATTGGGAAGAGAAAGTGGTGAACATTTACATTAAGAAATTTATTTCAGCAGAATTTCAGATAGGAGCAAGAATGACAAAAATAGAATTAAATGTTTGAAAAAAGTAATGAATTTGCCGTAAAAAAATCAAATAAAGAGCTATATTATAAAAGCACTATGTTTCTCAGTTACTTATAGTATTAAAAAAATCTTCACTGTGGCTTGCCACAAAAGCAAGAAATGTGGCTCTTTAAAATACAGAAGGGATGAAAAATAAAACTTGTTTTTTTCCACATGACAGAATTTTTTTTCTAGATTTATTAACATAGCCATGTATTTATGACACATTTTGATGCTCTAATACAAATCATATAGTAGACCTTGGATGTGTGTTATATATAACTAAAAGTAAAATTGCCTTGTTGGTCAAGATCATTGACATTTTAGAAATATTGCAGAATCTATCATAGTGAATTATGTTTTAATTTTTCCACTATAAAACAGGGACTTTTTTTTTTACTCATTGGTAAAATTTATACTTATTTTAGAGAATTCAAGAAATAAAACAGAGTTTCTTGGATGCAGGTCCTATACATTTTCTACTTAGACATTAGTTATAATTGCAAGATGGTTTAGGAACCATTGGTTTCCCAGATATGCAGGCAGAGCCTCATGAGAACGTTCTTTCCATAAACGAACTTCAGCTAAGTCTGCCTTTATCTCACAACTGGTTCAACGGAATCTCAAGCCCATCAGGGAGTAAACAATTCTCAGACCTACTCCATGACACTAGGCACCTTCCAACTACACTGCCAAACTAGCCTTGGGGCTACTGACTATCCCCAGAACATCCAATGAAAGGCAAGTTTGCTCATCTGTGCCTCTATGTAAGTTTTAAACAGTGATAGAGAAACAAAAGCAATAAAGCTTCAATATAAAAAAGATCTATCCTCAACACAGCTTTGATAAAATGGCACCACTTAAATAGCTATTCTCAAAACCCATCATCACTTATCTCTCAATCTATCTTTCCCTTTGGCACTCTTCACAATTTATAGTAATGTATTATTACTTGTTTAATGTCTGCCCTTCATACAAATTTTCATGTTTCCTGAAAGTCTAAATGTGTCTTCTTTTAGTCACTGTACAAACAGCTTACTACCAGGTTCTAGCAAAAGGGAATGGATGAATGAATGAGCAAATGATTGAATGCATGAATGCAAAATATGAGTTCATCGTTTGCAATCACATGCATGCCTTTTAATTATTTTACTATCAGGTGAAAATATCTACTAGAAACATCTCAGTGGAAGCTTTTTAAAAAAATCTTTTTAATGTTTATTCATTTTCAGGAGAGAGACAGAACGCAAGCAGGGGAGAGGCAGAGACACAGAGGGAGACACAGAATCTGAAACAGGCTCCAGGCTCTGAGCTATCAGCACAGAGCCTGACGCGGGGCTCAAACTCAGGACCAGTGAGATCATGACCTGAACTGAAGTCGGACACTCAACCGACTGAGCCACCCAAGCACCCCCATCTCAGAGGAAGCTTTGATATTTGCATCTCAAGCCATGAAATATCTATGACTTCTTCATCCCTAATGCCTTATCTCCTCCACTTCTCACAATGGCCATTCGAATGGCCATAATCTTGAACTTTGTGGTCCCCACATCACCCCCACCTCTGAATGTATAAAATGAATATTCCATTCTCTGATCACATTCAAGTATTTCCATCTCATTTATTCTCAATATATCAGCTCCTCAACCACTAGTCTTTCCCGCTTATGCCAACTTTCTACTAGCCTCTTTTTTACCTTCTCTCTGTGCAGCTCAGATTCCCTGGTCCAAAACTCCAACAACTCCCTACCCAGCATATGAAATTATCTCCCTGCTGCACTGCACTTGCATCACATTCACATGACAAAGCTTCAAGCACGGAAGAGCTGGGGACACAGCGGTTAACAAGCCAGACAAGTCTCAGCCCCCACAGAGCTGACAGCCCATCAAGGAAAGCAGACATAAACAACTAGCTTTAATAATTACAACATGCCGGGTAAGTGAGGAGGACGAGGGTGCTATGGAAACTCCAAGACCCAAAGATCTCACCAGCCTGCCTGCCTGGCCCTGGGGCTGAGTTGCTGAGAGCTGCTGAAGAGAAGTACCCAGGGGACACATTCTGGTTGGCAAAACCAGTTTGGTCTTCAGGGATCCCAGACCATCCTGCTATGCTTTGCTCTTACATTCTCCACAGCAACTAATTTTCCTACTCTCCAGCTACCTTCTTATTTCTATAGAAAACTGCCTCCCATTGAGAGAAATTAGCACTATTAGAAGGTAACACACTGATGTAATTAAATAGCCTCTGTTTAGGCAAACCCATAGCCTATCAGCACAACTAACATTTCCTCTCTTCTGACTTCCACAGGGGAAACCTGTCCCCCTCTTATCCATGGCTAATCACTGTGTTTATTCTCCAGATTTCACAACCCCCCATCATCCAGGCAACAAACCTCTTTTTAATTTCTATCCTCAGATCCTTGAGAACTTCATCCATCTTTTCTCCTTCTACTTAATATCTCTTCCCTCTTGGCTCTTTCTCCATGTTTATTCATTCACTCACACTCATTCATTCACTTACCCATTTAGTATTTTTGAGCACCTTCTATATGATAGGTATGGTTCTAGGCTCTGAGCAATGTAACAGTGAAGAAACTTGACAAAGCTCTATCCCTCAATGAGTTCATTTTTTTTAATTTTTTAAATGTTTATTTATTTATTGTTTTGAGTGAGAGAGATAGAGGGAGACACAGAGAAAGTGTGACTGGGGGAGGGGCGGAGAGAGAGGGGAGCAGAGAATCGGAAGCAGGCTCTTAGCCCGGTGTGGAGCTCAAACTCATGAACTGTGAGATCATGACCTGAGCTGACATTAGGCACTCAACCGACTGAACCACCCAGGTGCCTCTGAGCTCACTTTTTGTGGAACGAGCAATAAACAATTAGTGAAATCGTGCAAGGTAAGTATCTGCAGAGAAAATATCTCTGGTCTGGGTAAAATGTTAAAGAATGACCGAGGAGCTCTTTTAGATGCTGTTACTTGCATATATTATGAATGTTGTGTGTGAAAGAAAATGAGAGAAGAAAGATAACTCTTAGAGGGAGAGAAAAGATGGACAGAGAAATTAAAACAGAAAGTCCTGAAGGTCAGTACCATAGGTACTTTTTATGTAAATATAAAAATATAGCCAGATAGGTAACAGAAATAACTGGCCACGAGGATAAAAGTGGAGGTAATACATCATTACGCATTATCTTTTTAAGTAGCTAACAGGAAACCAAAACCTAATGATTAGTAGAGAATTTAAAAGTTGGTAACTTTATGCTGGTCTTTCTACCTAGGTAAAACCTCAATGAATTCTGTTTCCTTTTACTAAAAGCCATAGCAGGGAAGAGGTAAATGAGGAAAACTGGGAGGGTGATTTCTTGTTTTATTTTGTTTTCTGGATCAATGGGCATCCTGATAGAATTCAGGATGGCCAGACCTTTACTTCCTAAATGATAAAATTTCCTAAGAACTACATGCCATCATTCCCATAATACAGAAAAGTTGTGGGGTTTTTAAAAGTTTATTTATTTTTGACATAGAGAGCTCAAGCGGGGAGGGGCAGAGACAGAGGGAGAGAGAAAACCCTAAGCAGGCTCCTAGCTGTTAGCATAGAGCCCGATGTGGGGCTCAAACTCATGATCTGTGAGATCACGATCTGAGCCGAAACTGAGAGTCAGATGCTCTACCAACTGAACCCCCCAAGCGCCCCAGAAAAGTTTTTTAAAAATGTTAGTACTCAGTGACGTGGGGCAATCAAGCTTTAAGAGGGAGACCAGACGCCTGTCCTGACAGGGGCACCGAATCACCTTGGGAAAGCATCGTTGGATGTGCACTGGGAAGGGAAAGACACTAAGTACACAACTGTGGAGTCTGATTAAGGATACAAAGAGCAAGGACAGTCAAATCACGGTGTGTGTAACTAAGACAGAGGTAAGGTACAGAGCATGAAACCTTCCAGAAGTGGGAAGAAAAGTCCCAAAGAAAGGATTTGCCATGGAAGTATGAAGTAAACAGAGAGGGAGGCTAGAAGCCTAGCATATCAGAAGAAAAGTGGGCACAAAGGAAGACAACAGAAGAGAGTATCAGGACAGCCCCTGACCTGGCCATCCTCACCTAGAAAATAGTTGATAATAAATAATATCATATTGCCTGAATCCACTGGGAATATCTGATATATTGAAACTTAAGGGACATACAATGATTTTTGCTTATCAGTAAAGATGTCCCACCGCATCTATACAATCTGAAGGGTGACCCTGAGAATTCCCACGTCATCCATGTGTTAAATGCCCAGTCTCCACACTCACAATTGGGAACCATGCTGCGCCTTTCTAATCGGGGCGCAAGTACAGAGCTTGAGCAGCCGGAGGAAAGAGAAGAGACCAGCAGAGGGCAAGCTGCAGGACAGAAAGGAGAAGGCGGGCCGAATGGTGTCTGGGCGCTTCAGGCTCCCGCGAATGCGCAACTTTGGCCCTGTGTCCCAGGCTAACCCTCGCACGTAGTGGGAATCTTGGAGATGGGAGAAATTAAAAATGAAACCAAGAACACAAGAACAGCAATTTCTCTTCCAGCCTGCGTCTAGCGTCTCTGGCTGCGAGGTCCCCTCTTCCATGTCTTGCAGCCGCAGTTGGCTGGCAAAGTCCACTGCACTAAAATCTCAGCCATTTCAACCGACACGGAGGAGCTTCTAGTCTCTTCTCTGCTTCTCCCAGTGTTTCTTTTTCTCTTTTCCAGCTGTTTTGAAAGTCATGGGAAGCCTCTCTTTCAGCTTCCTCTGGAGGTTTTTTCTCCAACTAATTCAAGGCTCCCCTTCGGTTGTGGTGCCACCCACGAAGCACAGCTGTAGGTCTTCACTGTACTGATTGCTGCAACTTTACAGACATAACAAAGACCCAGCTGAGATTACAGAACCCCACGGGTGGCTGGGAGATGGCGCTGGTGATCAGGCCTAGGAGAGATCTTTAAGAATCAGAAAAAGCTGTAAATGAGTTCGGGAGAGAATGTAGGTTGCTTTTCCTTCAGGAAGATTTGATTTTACTTCCTATTTTGGATCAAATAAAACCACTCGTGAGGGTCCTTCCTTTGTCTCTTCTCCTTCCTTCTACTTTCCTGACCCTACACTCTTCTCCCTTCCCAGGCTTCCCTTAGTCTGACAAGCACATAGAATTTAAGAGGGGGAAGTCATGTTCTTCCCATCCTCAAGCCCTGATCACGTTTGCAGATTTTAGAGTAAACATTCTCGAGCCCCCTGAACCTCACCACAGTGTCCTCAGTGGCTGAAGGATATCTGTAATGAAGAAAATATAAGGTTGACAATCCACAATTGTGAAACACCAAGCAGAAAACAAGGGGAGACCTTGTTCTTTTGAAAAATGTTAAAATAATAGCAAGTCTCTGTCCCCGGGTGCCCAAACAACGAGTTAATTCAGCAATTCGGTCTTAAAATAGTAAGTCCCTACAAAAGCAATGTGACAGACAGGAAAGAACACTGGGGTCATTACGGCAATATCAGTACCTAAGCATCATACAATCTACCAAACATTTTTATAGATGTCAGAGACTCTGAACCTAGTTTAAGTCTTTGCCAACAACTTCCCAAGGCCTTCTAAATCCTAGATTCCCCCTCTACTTCCCGCCTTCCATTCATTATCTGCTGATGCCAATTAAGGTCTACTTGATGTACTTCACTTTCCTCGTCTGCAAATGAGTACCAACCTTCCATCTTACTTTTCATGCTAGAGGAAGGACTGAAGGAGACTCGGTGAGGATAAAAGCAGCTGAATATACATGGCGCCTCATAAATGTAAAGTGTATTAAATATCTCTTAAAGAAGCGATTGCATAAAAGAGCTTTTTGACAGAGGCGCCTGAGATGGCTCAGTCGGTTAGGCGTCCAACTTCAGCTCAGGTCATGATCTCACAGTTCGTAGTTTTGAGCCCCACACTGGGGTCTGTACTGACAGCTCAGAGCCTGGAGCCTGCTTCGGATTCTATGTCTCCCTCTCTATCTGCCCCTCCCCTGCTCATGCACTCTTTCTCTCTCAAAAATAAATAAACATTGAAAATTTTTTTAAAAAGAGCCTCTTTGCAAATTAAAATGGCTTAAATTATTAGAAGACAAACAGGCATATGCAGCATTTTAAGAGTTCATTTGAGCAAAATCCATTCCAACTGGGCAGTGCCAAACCCAAAGTGGTTAGGAGAGCTCTGCCCCAGGAGCCAGGGGAAAAGGTTAGAGAAAAGTATGGAAGTAAAGAACAGAAATTATTTGATTGGCTACAGCTTGCTTTTTCTTATGATTGGCTGTCCTTAGCATTTTGATTTCGTAACCTTGAGGCATTTCCAGGCTTAGGCCTCCATGACATCAGAGCTGCATCAGTCTTAACGGCTTCCTTGTATAATGAATTTTCCAAAGAAAAAAACCTTAAAAATATCAGTAATGCCTGAGCGCCTGGGTGGCTCAGTCAGTTAAGCATCCAACTTCAGCTCAGGTCACCATCTCACAGTTTGTGAGTTCGAGCCCCACATCGGGCTCTGTGCTGAGAGCTCAGATCCTGGTGCCTACTTCAGATTCTGTGTCTCCCTCATTCTCTGCCCCTCCCCTGCTCATGCTCTTGTCTGTTAAAAATAAATAAATGTTTAAAAAATACTATCATGTGATTTCATAGGGTTCTTTCAAATTACAAGTGGTATAGAATATGGCAGTATTTATATAGTAGAGACATTAACACATTTAAACATAATCGACCATTTCTAGTATTCTCTTTCATAAAAATTCAGTGTTAGAGCAAACATATCATGAAAGAAAAAGGCTATTGATATCATATATAAAATGGACATACTTTTTAGATTTTTCGGTGCTACATAAAACTTAAGCAGTATGTTAACTGCATAACTAAATATGATTTAATTTTATACTTCATTATAATGTTCTATAAATAAACTCACAATTGGGATATAAAAAGCCCTCTAGCACGTTACATTCCCTCTTTTTGCTTAGAAGTTAATGGTCATCATCATCTAGTCTTAGGACCTTCTATAGCATTCACCTAGGAAATTCCTGAGCTCCTTATATGCATTCTCCATTTCCATCTTCATTCTCTTCTCCCCACCTCTCTCTGCCACAAGGCTAGCTGCTAACCGCCCAGCACCAGCCCAGTTTATGAGCCCCACCCTCCTCCTCAGCCCTGCAGTCCTCTCTGCACTTCAAAACCGCACACACAGGGATCCCAGGCTTCTGCAGCAGCCATCACGATAAAAAAGTGTGCTGGCCAGCCACGAATCTTTCAGCGCCAGAGTGAACATGACCCACTCTGCACAGAGAGTCCAGCCTTAAAAAAAACATCTGCCAGAAGTAAGGGTAGAATTCAGGCACTGAGATGGGGACTAAGATTCTCCATCCACTGCCGACCCAGTCACCACAGTCAGACCCCCCAGGAGAGGCTGAGAGGCTGAGAGGCTCCTAATCCCACTTCAGATAAGAGTCTAACGTTGTCAATCCCATGCAGATAGATCTCTGGCTCCTGTCTTTGCCCCTCAGTACTCACAGCCCTGGAGCCACCATTTATTTGATCCAGATTCTTCCCAGAAATCCAGGGTCCCCATGAACTGCACAGATGGAAAACCAACATCCTCCCTGCAGGTGCCCCTATTTCCAGGGCAGCAAAGGTCAGCTGCAGTGCTTGGTTGAATGAAAGGCCAGGGGACAGAGGCCCATACCTCACAAATCCAGAGAAACTCTGCCTCCTACCCATGTAGGGCACAAAGCGCTAGGATGAATGGAGGAACACGTGTTAAATACACAGGCACCATGCTCTGCATGAAAAAAACATCCTGCCTTAAACCAAATTTACACACCCAGTCCCCTCACGCACACCTTTATGACTTGGGACTCATTTTGCTTTTCTGCATACTCGGAGCACCCTTGTGGCGGTTGATGCTCCACCGTCTCCTCATCTCATCCCTTCAGCTCACTGGCCAGTACTAATATACAACTGTAGCTCTCCTTGGAGACTACCCTGGGTAACATGGTCCCAGCCTGACTGAGCCCTGGAATCTCTCCTTCCCATTCTTCCCCTCCAGAAGCCTCCACCTAGTCTACCCTGGTCCTGCTCATGCTGCCACATGCTACAATATTACACGAACACATCTTCACACAACCTCACATATTCCCCTCAAAATCTGTCTTAGAGCTTTCTAAATTACATACTCACTCTAGAATGCTTACGTATTCGATAGCCAACTTTTTGCTTTAAAAGTCAAAAATTGGCAGGAAATGATATCTAGTAATACCACAAAATAAGCACTATCTCTAGAGGAAGGAAGAAGACATCATCTAATACTGCTATCAAATTTTCAGCTCCCTAAACTCTGCAATTCTTCCCTTAGGGGATGGATTATGTTGCAGAGTAGCATTTGGCTTTCTTATGTGACTGGCTAGGAAAGCGTGTTCCCTTCCCAGAGGTCCAGTTTATTCTTAAAGGGTCCAGCAAAAAGGTCTCATAGGCCAGGAAACCATCTCTTCTAATGTAATAAATTGGTTTGGTCTTTTCAGGAAAGGGAGGACATCTTATAAACTGAGGAGCACCAAGATGGATTATGTGGGGAGACAGAGTTTAAAAATCCAAATGAAAACACAAAAGAAAAATGTAAGGACCACTGGCACCACAGGAAGCCCTAAACTGGACACACGGCATGAATTATACTAGATCCTATTGATTCATTCAACTTACATACCAGGCTCTGTCTCAACCTGATCTCTGCCCTGATCCAACTGCTAGTAATTTATTAGAAGGTTTTGTTTAGGGGCACCTGGGTGGCTGAGTCAGTTAAGTGTCCGACTACAGCTCTGGTCATGATCTCGCAGTTCATGAGTTTGCGTTCCGTGTTGGGCTCTGTGCTGACAGCTCAGAGGCTGGAGCCTGCTTCCGCTTTTGTGTCTCCCTTTCTCTCTGTCCCTCCCCTGCTTATGCTGTCTCTCTCCCTCTCTCTCTCTCCCTCTCTCCCTTCATAACTCCCTCCGTCTCTCAAAAATAAATAAACATTAAAAATTCTTAACAAAGGTTTTGTTTAAATGCTAGACTTTACAGAGAGTAGTGACATTATTATTAATTCTTGGTTACGTTTTCAGGTTTTTTTTTTTCTAAGAATTATGCTGAGGACCCTGTGCACATTATTGGAGGATGAGACATCCTTTCATTTACATCACAGAAAAGAGGCTTTCTTTTAAAATGTCATTATTTTGGGGCACCTGGGTGGCTTGTTGGTTGAACATCCACTCTTGATTTTGGCTCAGGTCATGATCCCAAGGTCATGAGATCCCAAGGTCATGAGACTGAGCCCTGTGTTGGGCTCCACACTGAGCATGGAAATGCTCTCTCTCTCTCTCTCCTTTTTTCTTTCTCTCCCACTCAAGCTCTCTCTCTCTAAATACTACTACTAATAATAATAATACTAAAATGAAATGTCATCATTTTATATTAAAAACAGGAGACAGTTCTCGCTTCCTAAAGTTTATATTTATGATAGAATATATTTTCACAACTGCATTTTATCTGTTCTCCAGCAAACAAGTTTGTTTAAAGCAGACAAAATATTGCTTGAACCACTGTTTCCTTAAAAGAAAACTAATCAGTTTACCTCCTTTTCTGTCATCTTTATCTTCTCCTCCACAAAACAAACCCACCACCACCACAACAAAAACACCTCTGCTCCAAATCTATCTGCTTTTAAAATAGTGTGTGCGGCGCTAAAATATTTGGACAAGTAGGTTTAGCTTGTGTGCACAAAGCTTCAGATGTGTTATTAATGTTTTCACTGTTTACGAGAGAAGAGAGAGACAGAGAGGGAGAGAGAGAATAATAAAGGTAGAAGTGAGGGAAAACCCACTTGAAATCACTTCTGCCCTCTGGGTGTGTCTAGTAGGGAAAGTTTCCTACTCAATATGAAAGTCAACTTTCTGGTTGATGCTTCACTAAGGTCAGATAGTTTCTGCACTGCTACAGAAAAGTTAATTTCCTGTCACATTTTTCCTGAAGCATTTGTGCACTTTGGCTAAATTAATGCTAGATTTTCCACCAGGGAAGAACTAGGCTTAGGGCTGAAACTATTGGAATGCTATTATACTTCCTATTGCTTGTTAAAGAAACAGTGAAACATCAAGAGGAAAATCAATTGTGACACTACAATTTTGGACTTCTGGTGGCATGCTGAAACATAACTGTAAAACTTAACATTTGTCAAGTACATTATATTGTAACTTTTTAATGAAAAAAGGAGTATTGTCGATACACTTATGTTACCTACATGCATTCTTTTCCCTCAAGAGATGCTAAATGCAGTGAGAATATTTTCCTGACATTATCCTTTGGGATGTGTTAAAACTAATTGAACATGGGAGCTATTAGGCTAAGCGGCTATAATGCAGTGGTGGCCTATTTAAGGTAAACCAAAATCTAAGCCTATAAATCCCTCAAGGTTAGGAAATCAAAATCTAAGGACAAACAATCATAAATAGCCAGCTAGGGTTTAAGCTATAGCCAATCGATAATTGCCTTACTTTAGGGTGCCTGGGTGGCTTAGTCGGTTAAGCATCTGACACTTGATTTCAGCTCAGGTCATGACCTCATGATTCGTGGGTTTGAGCCCCCCCTTGGTCTCCACACATTGCAGAACCCGCTTGGGATTCTCTCCCTCCACCTCTCTCTCTCTTCCCTCCTCACTTATGCCCTCTTTCTTAAAACAAATAAACAAACAAACAAAAATAATTGTTTTACCTTGCCTTCACCTTTTCTCTATTAAAGTCTCTTCCTCAGCTCCTGACCCAGAAACACTCTTAACCACTTCCAGTTTGGCACTTCTTGATTAGAATCAATTTTTGCTCAAATAAACTCAAAGCTTTCTACATGCCTCAGTTTTTTTTCCATTCATTTTTAATTTAATTTAATTTTTAACTTAATTTTTTGAAAGAACGTATGCGTGCAGATGGGAGGGCTGGGGTAAAGAAAAAGAGAGAGAGAGAGAGAGAGAAAGAGAGAGTACCAAGCAGACTCCACACCCAGTATGGCACCACATGAGGTACGGTCTCAATACCAGAACAGTGAAATCATCATGACCTGAGCCAAAATCAAGAGTCATATGCTCAATCAACTGAACCAAGCAGGCACCCCCCACCTCAGTTTATCTGTTAATGGAATTGATAATATTTATTTCCTTGCCTTTTATAATTTCAATGTTTTTTAAAACATTCTGAGCTATAGTGTCTAACTTGATCCCACAACATCTTTGGTACAGATATTTCCATTTCTATGCCATATGATATGAAAAGAAACCAAAGAAGTCACTTGTTCATAGTCACTCAACTCTTCAGCATTAGAAGTGGGTCCCCATTAGTTCCTTTTTTCAAAATTTTTTATTTAAATTCTAGTTGGTTAACATACACAGTAATATTGGTTTCAGGAGTAGGATTTAGTGATTGTCACTTACATATAACACCCAGTGCTCATCACAACATGTGCCCTCCTTAAAAACCATTAGTTATTTTTTAGTTCTTTTTCTCTTTCACCTGGGGAGAGAGTGAGCAGAGAATTGAAGGATCTGCCTCAGATACACTGACCTTTAACAAACACACCACCACCCCAACATAGTCTACTTTTCCTTATGTCAAAAGGAAGAAACATCAGGTTGCTAAAGCAATATTACTATTTAACAAACTCTCTTTTCTCCCTATAGATTATTCATTATCATGAGGCCTTTCCCTTGTCTGAATCTCCCATCCTGAATTAGTCATTTTTCCCAGATTGCTCTCTGAGGCATAGTCAGAATATACTTAGGACAGCAGATACAAGCTTTGACTTGTCAAAAATCATCTGTGAGGTGTGTTATAAGAAATTGGCTATGAAGAGAATTAAAATATCAAAATTTGTGCATAATTTACACTTCATAAACCAGGGAAGATGTGCTGCATTCCTACTACTTAGAGCCAAACGCTTTCTTGACCAGGAGAGGCAGGAAGTATTGTTCATGTATCCTTAGAAAACCAGTGGATGGGATGCCTGGGTGGCTCAGTCGGTTAAGCATCCAACTTCAGCTCAGGTCATGCTCTCACAGTTCATGGGTTCAAGCCCCGCTTTGGGCTCTAGGCTGACAGCTCAGAGCCTGGACCCTGTTTCGGCTTCTGTGTCTCCGTCTCTCTCTGCCCCTCCCCCGCTCATGCTCTGTTTCTCTCTGTCTCAAAAATAAACAAAAAAATTAAAATTAAAAAAAGAAAACCAGTGGAAGTGCTTGCATTTGACTCATCCAGAGGTATCAAAGAGAAACTCTAAAGACTGCTAAGCATAGAACATGATACTTTAAATAATTGCTTAAGCAGAGTATAGTGAAGAAAGCACATAGACTGAAGATCAAAAGTGGGATCTACATATGTTCATTCTGGAAAAAAATATACAGTATAATCCATTTAAAGTGCTTGTTTTTGCGGTCAGAGCTTAAATCCAACTTCTTGGGTCAGGAAAAACATCAACATTTACTGAATACAAACCTTGGTCAGCACCATGTGTTTTCAGACACCTATTCAATTCTCACACATCAGGCTTAGTTAGCTCCATTTTTCCAGTGAGAAAAATGGGGAATTTAGAAATCGAGGTAAAATTTGCCTATGACCTCTACTAGTATATTACACAGCTAGAACCTGAACCACTGTGCACCAAAACCCATGTTTGTTCCACAACATACCTATGCTCTGTGAGACTTCTTATTCAACATACTTAACAGGCTTGAGGTCAGCAGGCTTGATGGAGATAGTTAGGTATATTCCCACCAATAGGCAGGGTCTCGGAGTCTCCCCTTAGCAAGTTTATCTGATTGGGATGCATCCTAAGCAAACCGACAGGGGTTCCATTGAGAGTCCCCAAGTAAGGACTAGAGATATCAAATGTAGTTACATTTCAGCACACATGATTGGACCCATTCTGCTCTTCCAAGTCCATGTGTTCTTCTTAATGACTATTTTGTTCATCTATTATTTTGGGTCTTAAGTGAATTAACTTCTCTTAATGAATTTAATTGAAAGTTAAATAACTTCTGTTCATTAAGATACTTACATATGACAAAACCTCAATTTATATTTTATTATTATATTCCTTTTCAACCCTGTACATAATTCTAGATGTTTGGTTTCACATTTTGAACAAGTCTCTGGAAAGTGCAAACGTTGCCAAAGTACTATTTACCATGCAAATTTCCAACTTTGGTATAGTTTTTGTTAGAGAACATAAATCCTGTTTTAGAAAATGAGCTCATCCTTTTAGTGAGAATGGCTCCTTAGAAAAAAATGTCCGAAGGAAACCAAAGGGAAAAATGAAACCAAACATTCCTTTCACCCCAAAAGGCCACAGACTCAAAGTTGATAACAAGAAGCACTTTTTATAATGTGAGTGTATCTAGCAGTTTCCATTTCAGAGAGTTTATGTGAGTTTCCAATTCCATTAGAAAAAAAAAAAAAAAAAAAAACAAAAATTGCTCANCAGGGGGAGAAAGAAGCAGAAGCTATTGCCACTATCTTGAAAAAACAAGAAAGAATGACACCCATAAATTGATTAATTCTTTGATTCATAGGAAATTTAACATAACTTGCTTAAATATGAGCTTCATCAAGACTTCATTAAAATTTATCCAATGTAAGCAAATTTGAATTTGTTTAAAATTCTCTCAGTATGAACAATTTTTCACCTGTGTGCATATTTCATTATAAAAATCTAACATAGCTCTAATCAACTATCTCAAAGAAATCCACAGGCATTAAATGCTCATCAGGCAGCCCAACTAATTCTCTGAAAGTCACATACTTGTTAGTATGCTGACATCATCTCCTGAGAGACTCCTGTGCATAGACCCCTGTATTTAAAAAAAAATTTTTTTTTAATGTTTTATTTATTTCTAGGAGAGAGAGAGAGAGACAGCGTGAGCAGGGGAGGGTCAGAGAGAAAGGGAGTCACAGACTGAAACAGGCTCCAGGCTCTGAGCTGGCAGTCAGCACAGAGCCCGACGCGGGGCTTGAACCCATGAACCACGAGATCATGACCTAAGCGAAAGTCGGACGCTTAACCGACTAAGCCACCCAGGCGCCCCTAGACCCCTGTATTTAGATTCCTATCAGCATACTTTTAAAATATTTACCTTCAAATATGGTTGAAATATAAATATAAAATGGAAATGGAAAAGCTCAATTTTTAGTGGAATTAATTTGTTAGAAAAAAAGAAAGAGAGGTTAGATGATGGTGACCAAGAAGCCAAGCGACGGGAAGTAATTAGAAAGGCACACTGGTTGGGAAAAGATGTACTTACTCCTTCTCCTCCTCCTCCTCCTTCCTCTTCCTTAAATACAGTAGATACCTGAGATCTCTTACAGGATAAAGATCCCAATTAGGCAAATGAGCTAAAGAGAGCAGGAGAAATGGATGATAACTGAAGCAGATTCAATGTAGCAAGATGGAAGATGATTAGCGTTAGTCACAAGTGTAAGAACAGATGGTCCAGAAAGGGGTTCAAGGGATTCTGGCACAAGAAAAAAGATGGGATGGAGGATCTGAGAGCTCAAAACAAAAATAAAAGAGATGGAAGGACTTCTCATTTTCTGGTCTCTGCTTTAAGGTAGGCTTTCTCTGATCCTCAAAGTCATCATTCATTCATTCATTTATTGATTAGATATTTACTCAGAGTTCACTATGTGTGAGATTGTTTTGGCACTGGGGTCATAAGCAGTAAACACATTAAATCATGTACCTGCTCATAAAGAGTTTATATTGTATGTCAGGAGAAAGACAACATATAAATATATTTATTTGTCCAGGGTCCAAAATCTTAACCTTTTTCCTATACTCCCCATCCAACTCATCCCTCCACATCCTCAACTATAGTATGTCAATCCCAGCATCTTAAATTTTTTTAGAAAAAGGAAAGACTCAGCCCAAATCAACGACCTTGCCTAGAGATAAACTGGCCTGACTCTGACTGACATAACAGCTTCCCCAAGGCTTGTCTTGATTCTAAAGGCACATTTTAGTGTGAAAAGGCAACAGCTTAGATGCCAGAGAGGGAGAAAAACTCAACAAGGCTTTCATCTCAGACTCTCCTTACCCAGGTACTCATGTTCACTGCAGCCATTATTTATTGCTCACCTATTTTGTGAAGGCCAAACGGCAGAGTCTGTAAGGACTATGGGGATGAGTAAATCCTCAAGAAAATTATATAATGGTTAATATTTATTGAGCACTTTCTATGTGTCAGCCACATAAGTGCTTCACAAGATTTATCTCACTTAAGCCTCATGTTAGCCTTGTAAGGTAGGTGATAAGATATCCCTTTTAGGCAAGAAAAAAAATGAAATCCTAGAGAGATCAAGAAATGTGCCCAAGGTAGCAAGGTAACAAGTGCTATTAATTTGACTCCAGAGCTCATGTGCTGAACTGTTCTGCCTCCTAAATTTTATGTTTCCTGGGGCTGCCATAACAAAGTACTACACAAGTGGCTTAAAATAACAGAAACATTGTCTCACAATTCTGGAGTGTAGGTGCCTGAGATCAAGGTGTCAGCCATGCCATGCTCCCTCTGAAAACTGTAGAGGAATTCTTCCTTGTTTCTTTCTACCTTCTCATGGTTTGCCGGCAACCTTTGGGGTTCCTTGGCTTGCAGCTGCACAACTCCAATCTCTATCTTCATCATTACATGGCATGCTTCCCATGTGTCTCTGTCTTCATTCGACTATCTTCATATAATAATAGTCGTATTGGATTAGGGGCCCATGATGCTCCAGTGTGACCTCATATTAACTAATTACATCTATGACAACCGTATTTCTGAATGTCACATTCTGAAGTACTGGAGTTAGGATTTCAACATATCATTTTCAAGGGGAATGCAATTCATTCCATAATGCCAGTGAATGAAAAGAGTATATGGAAACAGAATGAAGGGTATATTGAAATAGAATGAATATACTATATGAAAATAGAATGAAGACATCATATGAAAATAGAATAGAGAGTATATGGAAATAGAATGGAGAGTATATGGAAATAGGATGGAGATAGTATACAAGAATAGAATGGATATAGTATACGAGAATAGAATGGATATAGTATATGAGAATAGAATGGATATAATATACTAGAATAGAATGGAGAGTATATGGAAATAGAATGGAGATAATATATGGATATAGAATGAAAAGATTACATGAAAATAGAATGGAGAGAGTATATGGAAATAGGATGGAGCTTATATGAAAATAGAATGGAGTATACAGAAATAAAATGGAGATAGTACAGGGAAACAGAATGGATACAGCTAGTAAATCACAGGTCTCAGGCCAATCCTGTCATGGTTATCAACGCCATTTGTTACTCTGAGAGGCACTTCCTTTCTGCGAGCTTCATTTTTCTCACTTACAAAGATCTCAAACCTAATGATCTCTACCTTATTTCCAGTTCTAACGTTCTCATGTTTCTTCATGTCTAAATAATTGTATTGAAAAATAAGTTTTATTAGGGATGCTTAAGCACACATCAAGTCATGGAGACAAGGCCTGCCACCAGGAGGAAGTGAAATTCCAGTTTCCAGAATGCTTGAGGAATGATTGTGAAGATGTCTAGAGGTATTGATTAGGGCAGACTCATTGGAGAGGACTCCAGGCAAAGATGGTAACTAGGGTAAGGCCGGCTTGTGGATTACAAATAAAAGCAGAATGGAACATAAGACCATAAAAGTATGTTAGGACACACCAGGAGCGAGAGGGATAGATTCTACTCAACTTAGTGGGTTCAATACAACAACTCCTGAAGGCTGTTGAGGACAGAGATCATGGGTGTTGTACACAGATGGCTTAGAATATCCAGTAGATTGAAGGGGAACTATTTAGATTACTGAAATAGTGTAGGTTAGTGACAGTGAGGATACAGCGTTAAGGCTGTGAAGGTAAACTCTAAGATTTTGGAATATTAGTTAGTTATTACCTGGATTCATTTGGAGTCTTAGGAAAAACTCATTACATACCAGGAATACAGGTTTGTGCTAAGGTGATATTTACTAAAATTACTTAGTATAATAAAGGGTGAAATGTGCATCATGGTCTCCAGAGAGAAATCAGAGGTCAGAGTTGGAAAAGGAACAGTATGTCTAAAGGTAGTATATAAACCACAAAGAGGACATCTAGGAATGTACCAGAAGCCAGGGAAATGGAGAACAGACTGGGAAACAAAACAGAAGTTGAGCTGGCTTGAAACAAGTGGTTCTGAATAAGGATTGTGAACAGAGCAAGAGTGTGTAGCCTTTACACAACTGCATAAATATAGTTAATACTACTGAGTTGTATACTTAAAAATGATGAAGGTAAATTTTCTATTTTATAGGATTTTTTTACCACAATTAAACATTTTTTAAAAAGGTAACAATTAAAAAAAGAAAATAAATAACTTGAAAAGCATTGTGGCCTTTCTAATTGGCATTTCTAACCAAATGACCACGTGGATCAGTGATCGGCAACAGATTTAGTAAGGAGCCAGGCCAATGGGTTAGGTGAGGGGCAAGGTAGAGAGAAAGAGCAAGTAGTATCAAATATAACTCTAAGGTTTCAAACCTATGCATCCAGGAGAATGGGGATTGGAGGAGCCCTTTTCACAGAAATAGAGAGATCAAGAGGAGTCACTGATTTGGGCACGAAAACTTTGAAAGAAAAATATTTGAGTTTAAATAGTTTTTATTACTCCTCCATAAAAGACAGCAAGAAATTGGATTTGCAGATCTGGGGGTTCAAGAGGGAGATTCAAGCTAGGGATATACCTATAGGTTATCCATAGAGGTTGAAAATTAACAGTATATAAAGTTGATATAATCACAAAGGAAAAGTACAAAATAGGATGATTGAAGGTCCAAATACACTAACTTTGGCAAAGTCTACATTTAGTGTCAGAGGAAATGGCTCCTGAAAGAGACCACCAGTTATCCATAGTGGTCAGAGAATAATCCCACTGTGGCATGGAATTCACAAGGGAAGTTTCAAAGAAAGAGTTTTGGCCAATAGTGTGAAATGCTTCAGAGAAGAAGGATGTAGACTGGAAATAAATCATTTCATCTGGTAGCCAAGGGGTCAGTGAAGACAAGATTCAGTAGAAAAGCCCAAACGAAAAGGAGAAGGAAAGGGCGGGGGCGGGGGGGTAGGGGGAGGTCAGCAAGTGAATCCAAAGAGAACCAGCCAGAGTTTCTGAGGGAAAGGACAGAGGGGGCACCCTGGATTCAGTGGATTGCCAGAAACAAAGAAAGCTTTTTGTCATAGGATATGAGTATGTTTCCTGGCAGAAGTCACATCCACCGGAAAGGTTTGAAATGGCAATATTGTAACTAATAGAGAATAACTCTGGAATCCCTCCGGAAAATGTTGAGAGGTGGTGTTCAAGAACACAAGAGGAAAGTAAGATTTGGCAAAGGAGAGGCATTGGGAAACAGCCTTGGAACTGGATCTCCCTACCTTTATTTCTACCCTCTTCAGTCCATTTCTGCAATGTGTTCTGGAGTGTTCTCTACAACATAAACCTATTCATGCCACTTTTTGCTTACCACTCTTCAGAGGTCCCCTGATGCCTTCACGATAAAATCCAGATTCTTTACCATGCCCACATTCCCACATCGAGCCCCTGCTGAATTTTCTACCTCGTTTATGTGCCTTTCTGCTCTGCTTCCCCATCATAGTGCACGCAACACAGACAGACAGACACACACACACACACACACACACACACCCCACACAGTGAATACTTTGAATCCTCCAAATCTATCACACCATTGAATTTCTTCTTTGCATATCTGGCATTATCTGCTTTTAATACATTTCTCTTTCTCCACCCTTTCTAACTCCTTCTCATCTTTCAAAATGTTCTAGTAAAGTTATGGATTCCCTAGCATTTTTTCAAATTACTCATCTGTCTCACAGTGTCCTTTATTTCTGTGTCACCAGTGCCTAGTACTGTCTGGCACCAACAGACTGCTCAATAAATAGTCACTGTAGGAATGAAGAAAGTGAAAGAATGAATGAATGAAATAGATTAGGATGAGAAAGGGTAAAGATGAAGTGAGAGTTTTTTTTCAGTTGGAGACGAGAGTTCCGAGTAAGATAATTACAAATACTTCACTGAAAGACAGTGATGCCATTTCCCAAGAGTAAGAGCACATTTCAACATTTTCTGTGACTTTCAGAAAGCAAGATTAGCATAATTATTGTATCAGCTGCCAGATCACCTTGCCTCACGTACCCCTCCAGTGGACATCACGGTGTGCCACGTGGTGGAAAGCGATGGACACTGCGTTTACCACCTTGGCCGCCACAGACCTGGGAGTGTTCCTATGCACGGTACTGATTGAAAAGGAGGGACCACCTTTGCCCTGGCAGTACTGCTCCCACTGAGGTCCAGGCTTCCCCAGTGCCCACCCGGAGAGTCCAAGTTAACACTACGTGGTAGTAGCTTGCAACAACCCTAACCAATGAAAGACAGAAGAAGGGGAAAGCCAGGAGATCAACCACTTGCCCCTTCTGCCCCTTCCCCACAATGCCTGTTCTGAGAAGCAGAGTTTCCTCCAGCCTCTCTGGTTATGTCTCCTCTAAATGCACCCATTTGTGTTTCTCTCCCTATTCCACCCCCCACCCACTCTTGCATCCCTGGGATGGCAACATCCAATCAAGTGTCAGCTTGTATGTATTTGCCTCAGGTTCTGCTTATAGAAAACCCAGGCCAAACAATCAATTTTTAGAAATTTCCCAATGTTAAAAATATTACGCATTACTAGAGACACAAACAAAATTACATAGAGTATATCTGTATGAAAACACTCAATTATTTGCACTGGGTTATGGTTGGATACTGGGAAGAGCAGTTGTAGAGAACAGTCACTGAAGGAGAATGGAGATGCCAGAAGAAATGGAGAATGACTAGTCAAGCAACAAAGAACTAGAAATTCTCCATCTGGAGCATCAACAGGGGATAATCAGTACCACATGGCTACGGTGAGTGTAAGCGTATTCTCCAAATAGTAAAGTTTCCATTCAAGGAGCAAACACTAAGGATCTATACTGAGCATATTTTCTTCCATTGTGTCTGTTTATAATTTAATGTGTTTCGCCATTGTGAAATATTTAAGTGTTAGATTCCAGGAAAATACATAAATCTACTGAGTGATCTCCTTCAGTGAAGACAAATGAAATTGTCTTCGGTTCAGACATTAAATTGAAGTAGTTTTAAAACGTGGCAGATTATCAGCCGAAATTCAAACTAACATTGGGAGGAAACCCAGAAGAAATGACGAAAGGACAGCTGCTTAGCAAGGTCCTTTTGGAAAGTTCAGATGGAAAAAAAGAATTAAAACTTGGCCAGAAGAGGGAGAGTCCTCTCTCACTATGGAAAGTTGGCATATAGTAGACCATGATCTCAATCTGTATTGAAAACAGTTTTAGACAGTGAACCAGGTCCCAGCTGTAAAGGTGTAAAGGGCACAGTCCATCTCCCACCTTTAAATATTTGCTACCACAGACCCCTCTGTTGCGAGGCTGACAGAATACAAAAGGTCTTCTCTCAGAAAGAACCGCAACCAACAGACTGGGAAATAGTTACTGCTTATTCATGACAGTAAGAAAACTATGATTCGAGAAATAGGCTGTGAGTGTATTTTACTTTCTGAATGCTTATCCCTTATAGACACTTCAACATTCACAGTAACTTTTTCAAACATCTTCACACGGCTCCTTTCATTAAGATTTTGTTTTCCTTTTTCAGATTTACAATTCCAAACCCAACTTCTACCTGCTGGAGGGGCAAGTAAAGTTTAAATGCATTGCTTTTTAAGCACTTTGTCTGTTTGCTTCTTAGTATTTCTTTAGGTTAGAATATCTGAAGGATCATGATTTTTCCCAGACTACTGTGCATATGCACGTGCACAATACGATGTATGCAGTGTCTGCCTTTGGTGGTCATCTTAAAAGTCCAAATGTTTCCTGGAATCCATGAACCTTAGGTCAAAATCAGCTATTTTAAGTAACTCTTAAAATCAATTTAAAATGGATGGATACCAGTAAGGGAAAGCCCTAGAAAAGTGAACGTTTTGGTTTGTAAATAAAAGTAATATCAAACCCCCAAATTTCTAGACATAAACAATGCTTCTGTAAAATGCCCAAAAGCTATATTTTAGGTCTTGGGGAAAACCAGTGTAAGCATGTTGTTAGTTTTTTAATGAATCTCATAAGGTAGCTCTTTTTGAGAATGATCTATATATTGATCCCAAACACATTTGTTTTTTCACTTTTACTTTCTTCAAGAATGTTTAATCTTCAAAACTGGATTCTTAATTGATTCTTGTTTTGGAACAAGTATCACGAGGCGAACTAAGATGTATCTGGGTGTAACTAACTTCCACATGATTCTTTCTAGTTTCTTTTCAATCTCTAATAAAAACTGGCTCTAAACCAAAGGCTGACACAAGTTAAGAAGAGAGATAGATGGCAAATGTTTGGGAATTCAGTTTTCATATCTACCGGGCCTCTGAATTATAATTGCGAATTGAGAATCTTGCTTATGGTTAAAATATTTAAGGCTGTGAATAATTTGGGGGAAAAAATCATGTGATTGGCATTTCTGTGTGTGTCAAGAAAATTCTAGAGTGAATGCTTTACACGAGTAGCCAATAAGTTTCAGATGGTTTACAAGTAGCGGGAGAACCAAAGAAGAAGTGGAATTCTCTGCCAAATAACAGTTAACATATGTCTATGTTACAGGCAAAAGCAGCAGTCACGTAAAGTCAAGCAGGGAGTAAGAAGGGCTGTGAGTTAATGAATGAAAACCTTTTCATCCACAATTCTTAGCAAAAATTATACGTACTTAAGAGCAAAACCATCTCAATGATTTTTAAAGAAACTATATGCATTAACAGTGGGGGAAAAAACCAAGAAGTGACTTTCCAAGTCACGGGTTACACCCACTAGAAAGTTGATGTATTCAAAAAAATGCAAATAAAAATTGATGTCAGTATAAATGAAGAAAACATACACATTCTTCACTGACTTCAGAACCTCTAATAATTGATTCGCACTTGCCAGTTGAAACTTCATCCAGAAGTGTTTCTGGTGATGCTATCTGCTATTCTTTGTCATATTTCTTGGCCAAGATGTTTCTTGACATTGATAAGCTAAGGCACTCACTTAAAAATTTGAAATTTTTTTTTTGTTCTAACCTACTGTTATTTTGTGTCTCATCAAGTTCTTACAGTTGTGTTTTCATGAACTGTTATTAGAGCTTTGAATCTACTTTGATTTAAGCATCAGTCCTGCGGTAGGAACCGGGTGGACGTACCATGTCACATGGTCGTCCTGTGGCCCGCCTCAACATCTTTGAGTGTCAGTCATCTTAACTGAGAAACGATGACCATCACACCTCCCTTACCTGTCTCACAAGGTTATGAGTCTGAAAAGAAGTGCATAAAGGAGTTTTTGAAACATGATGGTAGTACTGCTGGAGGTATTAGCAATAATGGCAGCAGCAGTGTGTATTCAACAGGATATTCTGCTCCAAACAATAACCACAGATGTAGGCTCTACCTAAATCTACTGCAGGTATAAGAAAGTACTTAAAGATTCCTAAATTATATTGCTAAATATAATTTATATAGCTATACCTCTTGCTATAGCATAGAAATCAGTAGCTTTGCTACTATGGATTTTTGGATGTGTTTTTTCCTATTTCTTTTTCCTTTTTTAGGCTGGATTATATTAAAGGTCATCATGTCACTAACAGGCATGAACAGAATGGTATACTAAAACAGAAACTCTGTAGGGCTTTTTTGTGTGTTCTGTGTTTATTCCAAGACTTAAAAAAATTAGTAAAGCTAAATAAATAGTGTAAGTTTAGAATAATCAAGATTTCCCAAAATCTATAAACAACAAAATTCAGGGCGTCGATTTTTTTTTTTTTGAGGAAACGTATTATACTATTCTTTCAAATGGTTCAGAAACAAATATGTTGCTTTAAAAATGCATTCGCCAAGGAAAACTGGATTTAATCAATTATAAAATGGAATTCTGGAATATCTTTGAGTCTGGAATGGTCTGGTCACTCAGAGTGACTACCTTGAGGAAACACTTACCGTTGATCCAATGTTCTGAATCTCTGATTTAGGTTCCTGAACTGTAAATCTCCAGATCTCTTAGAATCCTAATATTTTCGAAAGAATTTACATCAGGCCAATGTCCTCCAAATTGTCTACTGCTGAAATGAAGTGAAATTCTAAGAGATGAAATAATGGCCTGCACTTTCTGGCAGTAAATAGAAGAAGTTGAAGCTAACATGTGTCTCACTGTCATAAGGTCACTCTCCGGGCCGACTCTACTCTGGATCCCTTTCAGACCTCTTGGAAGTTAATTTTAGTTTTACAGAAAGGACAGAGAGAAGTAGACTGATGTCTTTGCAGAAAACGTCAAGGTTCAGTTTATGACCGTCTTACCTTTCTGATTTCCTGTGCATTACCGGAGGGAAGGAAGCACTGTTTGTCCAGGGAGATTCCTTTCTTGCATCTGCTTGCTTGGGTTTCGGTGGGTGTGTTTGGGGCGGCCCCAGGGACAGGGGCTGTGAGCTTCCTGGTCCCTCGGAGTGTCAAGGTCTGGTAGAAGAGGCAGATGGCCACCACCAAGCCCACCAAAAAGGGCCGGGGGCAAAATCGCCGACGACAAGGGAACACTGGACGACAGACCATGACCAGCTCAGCTTCACTTGGCCCCTGTCCACGTTGCCGGAAGAGTCATAGCAGCTATTTTTTGCCAGCATGAAAAAATACAAATCAGTCTTCTTCCACAACTTCAATCAAGAGTGTTCCATCTCCGCTTAAGAACTTTCCGAAGGACCATGCCAAAGAATCATAGGTCCCAAAAGTCTGAGGCGGTTAATAAGATCCTTCCCATGGATGACACTGAAAAGTGGCTGGCCTGGGTTTAAAAAAGACATCAAAATAATACTAGTGGTAACTAAAAACCTGAGCGTACCCCCAGGCTGCCCAACTGTTGCTTCCGGTGATGACTTACTTTCACAACATCCTCAGACTCGCAGCAAAGACTCTACAGCAAAAGAGAAAACAATACCAGAGTAAATCTGGAGTCTAGAAACGGCACTGAAGAGCGCTAAAGGTTAAAACGAGAAGTGCCTGTTGCACCGCGGGTTGCGGGCCAGCTTGCCCGAGCAGTTCCTCATTCTCCTCCGGGTCTGGAGCAGTCCCGCTTCCAGCCTTTCATGGTCCTTCACTGCTTCCCTTCGGTGCGTTTTAAATCGCCACTTTCCTGTAAGCATTCACGGCTTTTCACATAAAAAGGGAACGCACGGTTTGAATGGACTTGGTTACTGCCGGAGTTTTGCTCGTATTTGTCTCATTCCGCTTCAAGCTCAAAGTTCTGTGTACTTATTCAGTTTTCATCCTTTCAGCCACAGAAAAAAGTTCTCACGATCCCCTCACGGACTGTCGATCAAAACCACGCGGAAGGACACACCCGGCCGCGTGACGCCAATGCATCTCCCACTCGCGGACGCACGCCCGGCCGCACGGCGCCCCCCGCACGCGCGCGGCGCACA